>NC_053392.1:149644370-149816335 GCF_905171765.1 Bufo bufo | reverse complement strand
TTGTTGCCTCTTCTTGCTCCACCAAGCACTCTCCCCAAGCCTAGAGAAGGTTATCTAGTGTCCAGTCCAGCAGGAACACTATGGGAAGCACGTCATTGAGGCTGACATGCTCCCCGCTGACCATTTGGTTGCCCATTGGGGCTGACACATGGCAGACCTGGTGTATCTGCCCCCACTCCACATTGGTGATGTAGGGGAGTGGGTGTGATGGCCCGGAAGTGCCTTGGTCCAGCAGGTATTCTTTCACCGCCCATCGCTGCTCCCACAACCTCTCCAGCATGTGGAGGGATGAGTTCTACCGCGTTACGCTGTCCACAATCAGCCTGTGAGGTGGCAGACTGTTGTCCTGCTGCAGCTTGGGCAGGGACGCGGTGGCGGTTGGGGAGCATCAGAAGTGACTAGAAATCCTACGTACCCTTGGCACGATGTCGCTCACCGTTGGGTATGTGTGTGGAAACTTCTGTACCACAAGGTTGAGGACATGTGCCATGCAGGGCATGTGTGTGAGACTGCCAGCATGGAGGGCGGCGAGGAAGTTGCTGCCATTGTCACAGACAACCATACCTGCCTGGAGCCTTTGGGTGTCAGCCACTTGTGGACCTGAGCCTGGAGGGCGGCCAGAACATCAGGTCCAGTGTGTCTCCATTCTCTAAACTCACAAGCTGGAGCACGACCTGGCAGCGGATGTGCCCCACAGTTGCATAGCTACGGGGACGCTTGCTGGGGGGCTCAGCAGCGGTGGAGACAGTGGCTTGAGGGAGAGCATCAGTTCTCCCCTGGACACCCCGGGGCGGCACCACAAACTGAGATGCCGCCACATCTGATGATTCTTCCCTTGCACCTCGGAGGGACACCCAATGGGCAGGAAACCTTATGTATCGTGCCTGCCCATTGTCAGATGTATCCTGTCGCTGACAGTGTGATCCAATGTGCTGGTGTAGAGCAGGGACGCCGGTCCTGGCAAAAAAATGGCGGCTGGGGACATGCCATTTGGGTTGGGCCTGCTCCAAGGGCGATAACCCTAGCCAGGAGCCCATTGAGTGAACGCACGTGTGGGTCCCCGGGGGCGTAGGGCACGGTGCATTTAAATTCGTCGGCAGGAGGCAAATGTGGAGGCGATAGAAGAGGGTGCAGAGGAGGCAAAGGTCTGGCTGCCGGTACAAGTACCTCTAGGAGAGGGAGTGGGGGAGTTGGAATGCATTGTTGTAAGGGGTTGGGGTGGCTGCAGGACAGTGGCAGGAGCTGCTGTCCCCTGTGCACTGCTGCTTGAGCTGCTACGACCGCTCTGCATCTGTTCCCACTCCCACCAATGGTTGACTCTCAGGTGTTGAATTAGGGCAGTCGTACCCAGCCGAGCAACAGACCTCCCTCTCCTCACCCTGTCATGGCATAGCTGACAGATGGCAATTGTCACATCGTCTGCTGCCAGGGTGAAGTAAGCCCAAACAGGCGACTTAAGCACCGACCTCCTGTCAGATGGGGTGACCTGTCACTTACCAGTAGGAGGAGCGCCTGGCCGGTCACAGACATCGCAGGTAAGTATAATGCTTCTAAAAATTGCTAAGTAACCATGGCAACCAGAACTGCAGTAGCGTCCTGGTTGCCATGGGTACCGATCGGAGCCCCAGCGATTAAACTGTGACTCCGATAGGAACTCTCCGCTGCCACCAAAGATAGGGGGGGGATTTTAATTAGGAGGGGGAGGGAGGGGGGGCCCACTGGCCACCAATGAATGTACAGTAATACAGGGGAGGGAGGGGGGCCCACTGGCCACTGGCCACCAATGAATGTACAGTAATACAGGGGAGGGAGGGGGGGCCGCACTGGCCACCAATGAGTTAAATACAGGGGAGGGAGGGAGGGGGGGCACACAGGCCACCAATGAATGTACAGTAATACAGGGGAGGGAGGGGGGGCCGCACTAGCCACCAATGAGTTAAATACAGGGGAGGGAGGGGGGGCACACTTGCCACCAATGAATTTAAAACTGGGGAGGGAGGGGGTGTGCCCCCTGCTGCCTGGCAGAACCTGATCTCTTACAGGGGGCTATGATACGCACAATTAACCCCTCAGGTCCGGCACCTGAGGGGTTAATTGTGCGGATCACAGTCCCTGTAAGAGATCGGGTGCTGCCAGGCAGCAGGGGGCAGTCATGTACACAGTTTGTAGTATATTCTAACTTGAAGTGTCCCCATCACTATGGGAACGCCTCTGTGTTAGAATATACTGTCGGATCTGAGTTTTCACAAGTGAAAACTCAGCTCTGAAAAAGCTTTTATGCAGACGGATCTGCGGATCCGTCTGTGTGAAAGTAGCCTACGGCCACGGATCACGGACGCGGATGCCAATCTTGTGTGCATCCGTGTTTTTTCACGGACCCATTGACTTGAAAGGCCGCGTTAATCTGTTAAAAGGCAGGGTTCCGTGGCCCAAATGTTGAAGCGTAAAATGTTGATGATGCCGGATAACCCTCTTACCCAATTGCTGACCGCTGGCTTGTCGGAACTGCTAGCCCACCAACTAATGCCATATAAACTGGTGGACTCGGAGTCCTTTAGAAAACTTGAGGCCATTGGCACACCGCAATGGAAGGTCCCCGGAAGGAAATGTTTCTCCCAGAAGGGCATCCCAGAGATATATGGCCACATTCAGAAGCAAGTGAATATATCTCTGGCACACAGTGTCTAGCAAACACGGGCAGGGAAGGTACATAACTTTTACTGCCCACTGGGTGAACCTTCTGACGGCCGTCAAGCATGTAATCCATGGCTCCTGTGTGGATTTGGTGTTACCGCCAGGGATTGCATGCAGGCCTGCCTCTTCTTCTCCTCCTCCTACTCCATCCTCCGTCTCCTCCTTGGCTGACTCCTCCTTTTCCACTGCCACCGCCTCTTCCGATGCACCCCCAAGCTCCCCAGAACCTATTCGACGTCCCAGGTAAGACGTTGCCATGCTGTGCTGCGGCTGTTGTGCCTGGAAGCCAATAGCCACACCAGTCCTGCACTGCTTTCAGCTCTGCTGTCACAGGCAAATCAGTGGCTAACCCCACTCAATTTGACAGTTGGTTAAGTGGTGTGCAACAACGGTGACAATCTGCTGAGCGCACTGAAACAAGGCAAAATGACACATGTGTCGTGCATGGCACACATCCTGAACTTAGTCATGCACCGATTTGTTACCAAATACCCTGGGGTCCAGGAAGACTTGCGGCAGGCCAGGAAAATCTCTGGCCATTTTAGAAGATCTTACACGGCCATGGCTCGCCTTGCTGGCGTTCAGCGGCGACACCACTTGCCCGTCAGATGTCTGATTTGTGACAGCCCGACGCGCTGGAACTCCACCTTGTATATGCTTGATAGGCTGATCCAGCAGCAACTTGCCGTTAATGACTACCTGTACGAACTCTGCAGCAGGACAGGTTCTGGGGAGCTTGGTTTCTTTTCACCGTGCCAGTGGCTGCTCATGCGCGATGCATGCAGACTTCTGCGGCCATTTGATAAGATCACCAAACTGGTCAGTCGCAGCCAGGGCGCCATCTGTGACATCGTACCTTACGCCTTCTTTCTGGAGCGTGCATTGCGTCGTGTCATTGATCAAGCTGTCGAGGAGCAGGAACAGGAAGATGAGAAAGTCGCAATGCTGAATGAATTCCCAGGGGGGCTACTTCATCTGAGACAAGTCATCAGGAGTCTGAAGAGGAGTCAGAGGAGAATGGTGGCTGGGGGGAGGAGGAGGAGGAGCAAGAAGAGCAGGCTTTGAGGAGGACTTTAAACTTTTCGGGGATCCCTGGTGTTGTCAATGGCTGGGGGGAGGAGACCGAGGACGACATTCTTCTGGGCGATGAGTAGGAGCCAGGGCGCTCCAACGCTTCCAATTTAGTGCAAATGGGGGCCTTCATGCTCCAGTGTTTGAAGAGGGACCCCAGCATAAAAACCATAAAGGGCAAGCACCAGTACTGTGTGGCAACGTACTTAGACCCCTGGTTCAAACACAAAATGGTGGACATGTTACCAGCATCACAGAGGGCTGGCAGAATGCAGCATTTCCAGGCCTTGCTGCGAGAGATGCTGCATTCTGCTGTTGCGGGCGCTGGCAGAGGAATTTCCACCCACAGCAAAACAGGTGCGGGAAGCAATCCTACCATGCCTGCAAGAAGACAGAGGTTTGAATATGTGTTGGTAACTTTGGATATGATATCATTCTTGCAGCCAACTTATCGACAGCCGCCCTCTGGATCCAGCCTCAGGGAACGCCTAGACCAACAGGTGTCCGACTACATTGGGTTAACGGCCGATGTGGACGCTCTAAGAAGAGAGGAACCCCTGGACTACTGGTTGTGCAAGTTTGACCTGTGGCCAGAGCTGGCACAATTTGTCATGGAACTCTTGGCTTGCCCCTCGTCGAGTGTCCTGTCCGAAAGGACGTTCAGTGCAGCAAGGGGGATCGTGACCGATAAGCGCACTCGCCTAGCTCACGACAGTGTGGACCGCCTCACATTTCTAAAAATGAATGAGGCATGGATCTTGGAAGAATTCAACACCTGTGACGACCATGTGTAATTGAATTTCCTCATGCCAGCCCACACATATCCGCCACCACTCAGAACAAAGAATGGTCCTTGTCTTATGGATATACAGTGGCATAAAAGGCCTTTTCTGTCAGGTGAATGCCTAATTTTTGGGGCCTGTACTCCAGTGGCCTACAGTAAAATTTTTATCCAGTGACCGCTTAATGTGCCTCCAGCCACATCATCACAAGTTCATTTCTGTCAGGTGAAGGCCTAATTTTTGGGTCCTGTACTCCCATGCCTTAAAATAAAAATGTTCTAGGCTCCAGCAGGGCACATTTTTGAGAATTTCCTGTTAAGACGCATACAAATGGCCCCTGATTAAAATATATGTTTTTTGTGGGAATTGTTGCCAATTATCCCCCTCTGGTATGTCACTGTCCATGTTGTGGGACTATTTGTCCACTTCTAGTAAATATTTGGTGGCTGAAAATATGACCTAAAGATTTTTCAGGTTCGCCTGCCATTAAAGTGAATGGGGCAGGTGAGGGCACAGGGCCTGCTCCCGGGCCATGCCAACTAAGGGTTGTGTCTGACGAACCCACTGACTCTTGCCTGGGGGTGCCTGATGTAATTTGCGAAAAAGTCGAAGATCGAGTCGACCATTCAAGAACCGCTGGGTTGCTGGTCAAAACACGTCCGCTAGCTGACACTAGGAGCTCAGGCCTCTGGAAGTGACCCCTGCTGTCACGGTCACTCTGTTGCGACCTCTGCCTGCGCCAGAAACATTTAGGCCTCTGCCACTCCCCTGTGCAGAGCCTGCCACTTCTCTGCCTGACATACTATTAGATCAAATAAATAAATAAAAAATAAATTATAACACCCCCAAAAAGTCTGTAATTTTCTTACTTCACCACACAATGGCTAATAAGCCCTTTTTTATACTAATACACAAAAAAAGGGTTTTAGAACATATAACTGCACCGTTGAATTGCAAATATCTTTTTATTTTGCCATTATTACATGACAAAAAGGCTTTAGAACATATAACTGCACCGCTGAACGGCAAATACATTTTACTTTTGCCACTAATACACGCCACAAAAGGCTTTAGAACATATAACTGCACCGCTGAACGGCAAATATATTTTGTTTTGCCACTAATACACAACATAAAGTGCTGTAATTTTCGCACTTAACCACACAACGGTTAATAAGCCATTTTTTCCCAATAATACAAGCCAAAAAATGCTTTAGAACATATAAAAGCACCGCACAAAAGCATATAAGACGTAGAAATATTTCCTTGTAATAAACCCTGTTAATGGCTGTAACATCCCAATAACAAGAACGGTTTGCTGGAATTACAGAGCTGTATAATGGCAATTTGGGTGCCCAGTCAGTGCAGCAAGGTGTAATAGGATTGTTCCTATTACCCAGGCTGTAACCTCCCCTACTGAACCCTGTTTAACATAAATGCTGTGGAATGATTCCTCCCAATCCTTTCCCTACACCTTGAATAATCTTTTCTTGCACTTGTAAATCATTTTTTTAGCACAATGAAGTTTTTTATAGCACTGTCCCTAGCACCTGCTGACGTCTCTCCCTGCACTAAGTACACTGGAAAATGGCAGAATCCAATATGGCTGAGGCTATTTATAGGGCTGTGACATCACAGTGCTGGCTGGCTGCTGTTTGGCTGCATGCATGGCATTATGGGTGATCCCGTAAGTAAGAGTTCCTTGCTCCATGTCCTCACACATGCAGCAGCCATTTTAGGAAAAAATGTGATTGGTTACCACGAAGCGTGAGGAAATTCGGATTCAGTGCGAATCAAATAAATCCTGAAATTCGGATCGAATTCCACTTCTTCAACTTCGATTCGCTCATCTCTAACTTGCACTGTATATGTAACAGGGAAATTCATATAGTTAATCTGACTGTTAGTACTGCCGGTGACATATACAAATTTTTGGTGTGACATACACGTGCACTGCATATGTGACAAAGAAATTAATATAGTTAAGCCGTCTGTTAGTTCGGTGGGTGACATATTCCCATTTTTGGTGTGAGGTACACCTGCATTGCTTACACAACAGGAAAATTAATATAGTTAAATCTGTCTGTTAGTTCGGTGGGTAACCTCAAAGAATGAGGAGAGCATTAAATAAGGGATGTGATCGTAGTCATGGTGCTACTAGTGCTGGTGGATCTCCTGTTGCAGGGAGAGGACGTGGTCGATCTGTGAAAGCTACACGCCCAAATGAAACACCATCCTCAGGTGTACGTAGGTGCCTCCAGTTCCTTCACATTGTCTCCCACCCGGTCCCCTGCTGAAACCACAGAGTTGGCACCTGCAGCCCATGGGCATCTGTCTTTCACTTCACTACCTTACAAATCAGCCAAGCAGTCTGAGCACAAAGTCATGCAGCAGTCTCTTATACTTTTTGATGACTCTGCTGGCGGGGTTTCCGTGGGCCATCCACCTAGCTCTGCCCCAGAAGTGGAAGAGATTGAGTGCACTGATGCCCAACCACTTATGTTTCAGGATATGGACATGGGAGGACCACCGCAGCACGTCTCTGATGATGATGATGAAACACAGGTGCTAACCGTCACGATCCCTTCCGTGACAGAGGTTAGAAGATCTGAGAGACTTGCATCACGTGAGGTTATCTGACAGCCTCTTGGTTTTCACTTTGCAGTGTTTTTGTTGGTATGACCACACCTCTTGTTTCAGGTGTAGCTTGTGGTCATCACTGCTCCTCTATTTAGTCTGGACTTCTTACCATGCGGTTGATATTCTCTGGAGTTGGAAGATCTGGTGTGTTGTCCTCATCTGAGTTCCTGCTCATCCATTTTCTATATAAGATAAGTGTACTTCTCTTGGTATTCTGTTGCTCCCATTTGCTCATCGCTTACTAGGCCTAAGGGAGACGCTGGCTCATTCATCTGGGAAGGAACCAGTAGTATCAGACCCTGTCACCAATCCTAGGGCTTTTCAGGGTTTCTAGGGACTAGGTTTACGGTGTACGAATATTCCCACCTTCAGGGTCTATTCATACTGACAGAAGTTAGGGCTAGGTTTAGGGTTTCCATAGGTGGTCACCATTTCCCTGTCTTACTCAAAAAAAAATTCTTTTAACAGCCCTCTAACCCTTACTATGACTATTTTACAGTCATTTAGTGCACCAAAGTTCGTGTCCAAATTGACTTTAATCGGGTTCGGGTTTGTGTTTGAGTTCGGATCAACTTCGGATCTCGAACCTGAACTTTGACCTTAAGTTCGACCGAACCCGGCGAACCCAAACATCCAGGGGTCCGCTCATCCCTACCCGATACATAAAAAAAATAGGGGCGTTAGACCACAATTTGAGCAAATTTCCTAAAAACTAAATGTCTGGTCATTAAGGCGATAAGAATTATCTAGGAACTGGGATGTAAGATTGAAACATGCATTTCTAAAGACCACTCCTATCTAATAAATTACCCTATACATGTATAGTTCATTTTAAATTTTGTTACATTTTATTTTGTATAAAGTTTTATGACTTTTTAAAGGTGAACTCTTTATGCATCATTATACAATTGTTTCATTTTAGTATTTTTTCCTAACACAAATGATCTGTTTTTCAATTTGGAAATAAACATTTTCCATCATTTGCCATGACAGACATTCTCTTAATCCAGTAATAACAATTGTATTGCTTCTCTATCTGCACATGCATGAAAGTGCTTGATACAACTTGATACAGTCTGACAATACACTAATCTATTGTGAATCATACAGTATTCCCATTATGCAAAGATGTAAGTGTGGGATTTTAGATGGAAATAATGGTCTGTTATATACACTTTTAATTCATTAGAGGGGCAGTATTTTGCTTTTGATACTCATAAATCTCTATGTGGCATTGTAGTTATAAGGATGACATGGGAAATGAAAAACAGTAACAAATTTCTTTAATCCTAATAAATGTAATTTGTCTGTATTACGCCTCATATTTAGTGTTGAGCGATCATGCTCCCCTGAATACCTGTTCGGCTCGAGCATCGCTATGCTCGAAACACATGGCGGTACTCATGCTCGAGTCTCCTCCCCGCACGTTTTGCAGCTGCTAAGCAGCCAATAAACGTGCGGTAAGTACTGCCATCACTGTAATGCCAGCAGCCATGTTGGCTACTGGCATTACAGTGATTGGCTGGCCAAAAAGCATCATGGATGTGCTGAAGTTATACGCACTGACATGGATGGTGCCTCTTCATACCTTTGGCAGATCTACTGCCAGCACAGGGAGTATTAAGACCGGCGTCTAAAATGCTCTAATCTGTGGCATGTGGAAAGTGCATAAAAGCCAGATTGAAAGCAAAGTTTTTTTAACAATATGAAACCTCAAGAACTGGATCAAGTCATGTGGGAGGATTGTGCAATTCCTCCCGTTTGACGACGTGCCAGATATCGCCACTTGACAAAAACTGAGAGGGACAGAATCCTTGAACTGAGAGACCTTGGTTTATCACTCCAGCAGATCACTGTGCATGACATAAAAAGTTCAAAATAATGAGGCAAACATGGCATGCACCATAATTTGCAGTCATGTCATAATAGTGGTGTACCATTTTGATTAATCTGCCAGAATTGTGTGGTATTAAAAAAAAAAAACATTATAGATTCTTATTTTTTTATTTTTCAAAATGTCCTTGAAGGATGACAAATCAGAGATACACAGCTATGCTTCTGACATTGTCTTTGCATTGCATCAGTGTGTGCTTTGTAGCAGCTTTAATGGGAATACACTGTCAAATTCACTTGTTTTCCCTATATCATACTATAAGCCACACAGGCAGTAATGTGTAAATTGTCTCATGCAGATGGAGATGGAGAGAACTGAAAAGTTATGTTTTTTGTTTTTTAAATATGGACAATTGCAAAAAGAAAACTTATGTCAGTTTCTGATTAAACATTCCCTTTAAGTTATCGTTACAAGTTTAACTTGACTTTCTCAGGCTTAAATTTTTTTCTTTACCATTGTAATGAACAGCTCCATAGATATCTACAACACAGTTTGAAGCAAATTAACACGTCTTTAAAAAGCATCAGTATTAGCAGCACATTGGTAGGGATGGCGTATGCAACCATATTTTAATGAACCATGAACCAGCATTCTATTTATGGGACATGAAAACAGGATATTACTCATTTTAATTAGTACAAAATTGAATAACACATCAAATGACAAGTGAAGGAAGGACATATAATGTAAGGAGGCATGAACTTCTCTTCGGATTCAGTTTATATGGTCTGGGTTTTTTAGTACAGTCAAGTGTTAAAATGTATATGTTCCTTAATTTAGAAGTTAAAGGGGTTATCCCATGAGTCCTATAGTACATGACAATCTCTTTCCAGCAAAGCTAGAACCAGTCCTGTATCTCACATGGATCCAGAGATCTCCACATTCATTGCTCTGCTAGATTTATATGAAGCTGGCAGCTCAAGGGGAGTTTTTTTTTTCTGCTGTAGCTCAGGGAACGTTTCCATGCTCTCCCTATCACAGCTCAGGAGGTAGTTGAAGGATGAAACTGAGCATGTGCGGCCTTCTCAGGAAACAGGTAAAATAAATAGGAAGAAAAACAAACAGCAGGTGGTGCTATATGTATACATTTTATTGAATAACTCAGTAGCCTTTAATCCATTTTTAAATACATGCAGTTACAAAAGGATTCAGATCCAGGTGCTGGTTTGAAAACTGTAGAATATTTTTCATGTGACAACCCCTTTAAAATGTATTCCCAAACCCATATTTGAATTTAATTTTTACTAAGTTAAAGGGGTTTCCCACTTTTTATAAGTTTTAAAATTTCCCCCTCCCTGCTGGACCTGTGGAAACAAGCACACTTACCTGCTCCCCACTACTCAGTTCCAGCTTCATCAGTCCACTACCTTCTTCACCCAGACCCTGTTAATTAGAGGTGAGCGAATTGAATCCCACTAAGTGGAATTCAATTCGAATTTCAGGATAAATTTGATCATACTTACCTCCTCCATTTGCTCGCGACGGGCTGCCAGCCGCCATCTTGATTGAAGATCTCAGCTGCAATTCCGTGCACAATGACGATATGACGTCACCACGCCGGGCAGCGTGAAGACTTAATCTCGCGCCAAGCGAGATTTCGCGGCAGATCTTTAAGCAAGATGGCAGCAGCCGGCCGTAATGAGCAAATGGAGGTGGTAAGTTTGATAGAATTTTTTTTTTTATGTAAATTTTACACAGTTTTTACACTCAGATGCCGCGATCATGTATGAACACGGCATTTGACGGGTAGAAACACAGGGGGCGTCACTATTGTAGCTCCCTGTCATTGCACCCACTACTTACCAGAAAATGTGCTTTGTGACGAAGTAATTTGTCACAGAGCAATTTTTTTTGTAAAATTCAACGAATCAATCGAATCAAACCTTTCAACAATTCGCTCATCTCTACTATTAATGACTTGCGTTTACATGCAGGGAGTGCAGTGAAAAAAGCAGTAGACAGAACCAGGTGGCAGGGAGCAGGTAAGTATATTTTATTCCACAGCTCCAGCGGAGAGAATGAGGAATTTAAAAACTTATAAAAAGCTGGAAAACCCCTTTTAATCAGGTATAAATTATTTAAATTATATTTGTAAATCTGAAATCTCTAATGATTGTGATTAGAGTTGAGCGAACACCTGGATGTTCGGGTTCGAGAAGTTCGGCCGAACTTCCCGGAAATCCCGAACTCGAACCCGATTGAAGTCAATGGGGACCCGAACTTTTCGACACTAAAAAGGCTGTAAAACAAATAAATAAAAATAAAATAAATAAAAATTAACCAATGTCAATTGGAGAGTGGTCCCATAGCAGAGAATCTGGCTTCATGTCAGCAGAGAATCAGTCTTCATGTCATAGCAGAGAATCAGGCTTCACGTCACCCAACACTGGAACAGTCCATTGTCATATATTTAGGCCCCGGCACCTAGGCAGAGGAGAGAGGTCCCATAACAGAGATTCAGGCTTCATGTCAGCAGAGAATCAGTCTTCATGTCATAGCAGAGAATCATGCTTCACGTCACCCAACACTGGAACAAACCATTGTCATATATTTAGGCCCCGGCACCCAGGCAGAGGAGAGAGGTCCCATAACAGAGATTCAGGCTTCATGTCAGCAGAGAATCAGTCTTCATGTCATAGCAGAGAATCAGGTTTCACGTCACCCAACACTGGAACAGTCCATTGTCAGATATTTAGGCCCCGGCACCCAGGCAGAGGAGAGAGGTCCCATAACAGAGAATCAGGCTTCATGTCAGCAGAGAATCAGTCTTCATGTCATAGCAGAGAATCAGGCTTCACGTCACACAAAACTGGAACAGTCCATTGTCAGATATTTAGGCCCCGGCACCCAGGCAGAGGAGAGAGGTCCCATAACATAGAATCTGGCTTCATGTCAGCGGAGAATCAGTCTTCATGTCATAGCAGAGAATCATGCTTCACGTCACCCAACACTGGAACAGTCCATTGTCAGATATTTAGGCCCCGGCACCTAGACAGAGGCGAGAGGTCCCATAACAGAGATTCAGGCTTTATGTCAGCAGAGAATCAGTCTTCATGTCATAGCAGAGAATCATGCTTCACGTCAGCCAAAACTGGAACAGTCCATTGTCAGATATTTAGGCCCCGGCACCCAGACAGAGGAGAGAGGTCCCATAGCAGAGATTCAGTCTTCATGTCATAGCAGAGAATCATGTTTCACGTCACCCAACACTGGAACAGTCCATTGTCAGATATTTAGGCCCCGGCACCCAGGCAGAGGAGAGAGGTCCCATAACAGAGATTCAGGCTTCATGTCAGCAGAGAATAAGTCTTCATGTCATAGCAGAGAATCATGCTTCACGTCACCCAACACTGGAACAGTCCATTGTCTTATATTTAGGCCCCGGCACCCAGGCAGAGGAGAGAGGTCCCATAACAGAGATTCAGGCTTCATGTCAGCAGAGAATCAGTCTTCATGTCATAGCAGAGAATCAGGCTTCATGTAAGCCAAAACTGGAACAGTCCATTGTCAGATATTTAGGCCCCGGCACCCAGACAGAGGAGAGAGGTCCCATAGCAGAGATTCAGGCTTCATGTCATAGCAGAGAATCATGTTTCACGTCACCCAACACTGGAACAGGCCACCGTCAGATATTTTTAGGCCCCAGCACCCAGACAGAGGAGAGGTTCATTCAACTTTGGGTTGCACCGCAATATAATGGTAAAATGAAAATAAAAATAGGATTGAATGAGGAAGTGCCCTGGAGTACAATAATATATGGTTAAGGGGAGGTAGTTAATGTCTAATCTGCACAAGGGATGGACAGGTCCTGTGGGATCCATGCCTGGTTAATTTTTATGAACGTCAGCTTGTCCACATTGGCTGTAGACAGGCGGCTGCGTTTGTCTGTAATGACGCCCCCTGCCCTGCCGTGCTGAATACACGTTCAGACAAAACGCTGGCCGCACCTCCAAGGCATAAAAGGCTAGCTCTGGCCACGTGGACAATTTGGAGACCCAGAAGTTGAATGGGGCCGAACCATCAGTCAGTACGTGGAGGGGTGTGCACACGTACTGTTCCACCATGTTAGTGAAATGTTGCCTCCTGCTAACACGTTCCGTATCAGGTGGTGGTGCAGTTAGCTGTGGCGTGTTGACAAAACTTTTCCACATCTCTGCCATGCTAACCCTGCCCTCAGAGGAGCTATCCATGACACAGCTGCGTTGGCGACCTCTTGCTCCTCCTCTGCCCTCTGCCTTCGCCTTGGGCTTCCACTTGTTCCCCTGTGACATTTGGGAATGCTCTAAGTAGCACGTCTACCAATGTGCGCGTGTAATCGCGCATCTTCCTATCACGCTCCAGTGCAGGAAGTAAGGTGAGCACATTGTCTTTGTACCGTGGATCCAGCAGGGTGCCAACCCAGTAGTCCGCACACGTTAAAATGTGGGCAACTCTGCTGTCGTTGCGCAGGCACTGCAGCATGTAGTCGCTCATGTGTGCCAGGCTGCCCAGAGGTAAGGACAAGCTGTCCTCTGTGGGAGGCGTATTGTCATCGTCCTGCGTTTTCCCCCAGCCACGCACCAGTGATGGGCCCGAGCTGCGTTGGGTGCCACCCCGCTGTGAACATGCTTCATCCTAGTGGGCCCTGGCTAGCCACATTTGTACCTGGCCTCTGCTGTTGCAAAAAACCTCCCTCTGAGTCACTTCTAAGAGACTGGCCTGAAAGTGCTAAAAATGACCCCTCTTCCTCCTCCTCCTGGGCCACCTCCTCTTCCATCATCGCCCTAAGTGTTTTCTCAAGGAGACATAGAAGTGGTATTGTAACGTTGATAACGGCGTCATCGCCACTGGCCATGTTGGCGGAGTACTCAAAACAGCGCAACAGGGCACACAGGTCTCGCATGGAGGCCCAGTCATTGGTGGTGAAGTGGTGCTGTTCCGCAGTGCGACTGACCCTTGCGTGCTGCAGCTGAAACTCCACTATGGCCTGCTGCTGCTCGCACAGTCTGTCCAGCATGTGCAAGGTGGAGTTCCACCTGGTGGGCACATCGCCTATGAGGCGGTGAGCGGGAAGGCCGAAGTTACACTGTAGCGCAGACAGGCGAGCAGCGGCAGGATGTGAACGCCGAAAGCGCGCACAGACGGGCCAGGGTTCGAGGGTGGCTAGGTGGGAATTTACGCTTTCTCTCAAATGTTTGTGAGATGGAGAGCTGAACGCTGCCGTGTGACATGGTTGAGATGCTTGGTGACGGAGGTGGTGGTGGTGTTGGTGGTACATCCTCTGTTTGCTGGGCGGTAGGTGCCAATGTTCCTCCAGAGGGGGAGGAAGAGGCCGAGGCGGCAGCAGCAGAAGAGGTAGCAGGGGGAGCCTGAGTGAGTTCCTTGTTTTTAAGGTGTTTACTCCACTGCAGTTCATGCTTTGCATGCAGGTGCCTGGTCATGCAGGTTGTGCTAAGGTTCAGAACGTTAATGCCTCGCTTCAGGCTCTGATGGCACAGCGTGCAAACCACTCGGGTCTTGTCGTCAGCACATTGTTTAAAGAACTGCCACGCCAGGGAACTCCTTGAAGCTGCCTTTGGGGTGCTGGGTCCCAGATGGCGGTGGCCAGTAGCAGACGGACTCTCTTGGCGGCGGGTGTTCTGCTTTTGCCCACTTCTCCCTCTTTTGCTACGCTGTTGGCTCGGTCTCACCACTGCCTCTTCCTCCGAATTCTGAAAGTCAGTGGCACGACCTTCATTCCATGTGGGGTCTAGGACCTCATCATCCCCTGCATCGTCTTCCACCCAGTCTTCCTCCCTGACCTCCTGTTCAGTCTGCACACTGCAGAAAGACGCAGCAGTTGGCACCTGTGTTTCGTCATCATCAGAGACGTGCTGAGGTGGTATTCCCATGTCCTCATCATTAGGAAACATAAGTGGCTGTGTGTTAGTGCATTCTATCTCTTCCACCCCTGGGGAAGGGCTAGGTGGATGCCCTTGGGAAACCCTGCCAGCAGAGTCTTCAAACAGCATAAGAGACTGCTGCATAACTTGAGGCTCAGACAGTTTCCCTGATATGCATGGGGGTGATGTGACAGACTGATTGGCTTGGTTTTCATGCACCATCTGTGCGCTTTCTGCAGAAGACTGGGTGGGAGATAATGTGAACGTGCTGGATCCACTGTCGGCCACCCAATTGACTAATGCCTGTACCTGCTCAGGCCTTACCATCCTTAGAACGGCATTGGGCCCCACCAAATATCGCTGTAAATTCTGCTGGCTACTGGGACCTGAGGTAGTTGGTTCACTAGGACGTGTGGCTGTGGCAGAACGGCCACGTCCTCTCCCAGCACCAGAGGGTCCACTAACACCACCACGACCATGTCCGCGTCCGCGTCCCTTACTAGATGTTTTCCTCATTGTTACAGTTCACCACAATAATAAAAAAATTATTTGGCCCAATGTATTGAATTCAAATTCAGGCCTTTTTTTACAGACACCTAACACTATCTGGCTATCTATTTAGGTACCGTATTACACTAATACAGGCACAACAGTAACGACAGATTGAGCTGAATATAAATTGTAGGCCTAGTATTTAGGTGCTGGGTGACAGGTATACGTTTACGGACAGAATTAAACTTGGAAATGCACGGTAGCGTGTGAAGTTATTAAGGATGACACTATCCGCACCTTCAATCTAATATACCCTTTTATGGATAGATTTAACCTTGGCCTGATAGTAATTCCCTAAATTTGTGGTTTCTGCTCTAAGTTGGGAATTGTATTTCAACCCAGAACAAAAACTGTGCTTTGGCAGACACTAAATACACTGCGTGCAGAATTATTAGGCAAATGAGTATTTTGACCACATCATCCTCTTTATGCATGTTGTCTTACTCCAAGCTGTATAGGCTCGAAAGCCTACTACCAATTAAGCATATTAGGTGATGTGCATCTCTGTAATGAGAAGGGACTAATGTCTAATGACATCAACACCCTATATTAGGTGTGCATAATTATTAGGCAACTTCCTTTCCATTGGCAAAATGGGTCAAAAGAAGGACTTGACAGGCTCAGAAAAGTCAAAAATAGTGAGATATCTTGCAGAGGGATGCAGCACTCTTAAAATTGCAAAGCTTCTGAAGCGTGATCATCGAACAATCAAGCGTTTCATTCAAAATAGTCAACAGGGTCGCAAGAAGCGTGTGGAAAAACCAAGGCACAAAATAACTTCCCATGAACTGAGAAAAGTCAAGCGTGCAGCTGCCAAGATGCCACTTGCCACCAGTTTGGCCATATTTCAGAGCTGCAACATCACTGGAGTGCCCAAAAGCACAAGGTGTGCAATACTCAGAGACATGGCCAAGGTAAGAAAGGCTGAAAGACGACCACCACTGAACAAGACACACAAGCTGAAACGTCAAGACTGGGCCAAGAAATATCTCAAGACTGATTTTTCTAAGGTTTTATGGACTGATGAAATGAGAGTGAGTCTTGATGGGCCAGATGGATGGGCCCGTGGCTGGATTGGTAAAGGGCAGAGAGCTCCAGTCCGACTCAGACGCCAGCAAGGTGGAGGTGGAGTACTGGTTTGGGCTGGTATCATCAAAGATGAGCTTGTGGGGCCTTTTCGGGTTGAGGATGGAGTCAAGCTCAACTCCCAGTCCTCCTGCCAGTTTCTGGAAGACACCTTCTTCAAGCAGTGGTACAGGAAGAAGTCTGCATCCTTCAAGAAAAACATGATTTTCATGCAGGACAATGCTCCATCACACGCGTCCAAGTACTCCACAGCGTGGCTGGCAAGAAAGGGTATAAAAGAAGAAAA
The DNA here is from genome assembly GCF_905171765.1 of Bufo bufo. Lineage (NCBI taxonomy): Eukaryota > Metazoa > Chordata > Amphibia > Anura > Bufonidae > Bufo > Bufo bufo. Next base: position 149,799,469 of record NC_053392.1, on the reverse strand, counting down.
TCTAATGACATGGCCTCCTTGTTCACCTGATCTGAACCCCATTGAGAACCTGTGGTCCATCATCAAATGTGAGATTTACAAGGAGGGAAAACAGTACACCTCTCTGAACAGTGTCTGGGAGGCTGTGGTTGCTGCTGCACGCAATGTTGATGGTGAACAGATCAAAACACTGACAGAATCCATGGATGGCAGGCTTTTGAGTGTCCTTGCAAAGAAAGGTGCCTATATTGGTCACTGATTTGTTTTTGTTTTGTTTTTGAATGTCAGAAATGTATATTTGTGAATGTTGAGATGTTATATTGGTTTCACTGGTAAAAATAAATAATTGAAATGGGTATATATTTGTTTTTTGTTAAGTTGCCTAATAATTATGCACAGTAATAGTCACCTGCACACACAGATATCCCCCTAAAATAGCTAAAACTAAAAACAAACTAAAAACGACTTCCAAAAATATTCAGCTTTGATATTAATGAGTTTTTTGGGTTCATTGAGAACATGGTTGTTGTTCAATAATAAAATTAATCCTCAAAAATACAACTTGCCTAATAATTCTGCACTCCCTGTAGATTGACCAGCCACAGCAGTATCAACAGATTTAGCTGAATATAAATTGTAGGCCTAGTATTTAGGCGCTGGATGACAGGTATACGTTTACAGACAGAATTAGACTTGGAGACGCACGGTAGCGTGTGAAGTTATTGAGGATGACCCTAGCCGCACCTTCAATCTAATATACCCTTTTATGGATCAATTTAAACTTGGCCTGATACAGCAGAAAAAAAATATTTAGGGGATTGCTAAGTTGGGAATTGTATTCAACCCAGAACAAAAACTGTGCTTTGGCGGACACTAAATAAATTGACCAGCCTCAGCAATAAACATAGATTTAGCTGAATATAAATTTTAGGCCTATTATTTAGGCGCTGGGTGACAGGTATACGTTTACGGACAGAATTATTTAAACTTGGAAATGCACGGTAGCGTGTGAAGTTATTGAGGATGACACTATCCGCACCTTCAATCTAATATACCCTTTTATGGATCAATTTAAACTTGGCCTGATACAGCAGAAAAAAAATATTTAAAGGATTGCTAAGTTGGGAATTGTTTTCAACCCAGAACAAAAACTGTGCTTTGGCGGACACTAAATAAATTGACCAGCCTTAGCAATAAACACAGATTGAGCTGAATATAAATTTTAGGCCTATTATTTAGGCGCTGGGTGACAGGCATACGTTTATGGACAGAATTATTTAAACTTGGAAATGCACGGTAGCGTGTGAAGTTATTGAGAATGACACTATCCGCACCTTCAATCTAATATACCCTTTTATGGATCAATTTAAACTTGGCCTGATACAGCAGAAAAAAAATATTTAGGGGATTGCTAAGTTGGGAATTGTATTCAACCCAGAACAAAAACTGTGCTTCGGCAGACAGCAGACAGTATTACAATTGGCTAGCCACAGCTGAAACACCAGATTTAGGGTACTGCTATTTTGGCCAATTGTATTTTACCCCTCAATAAAATAGCAAGCACAGCCAAGCCCCTGATGTAGGATATAGCAAAAAAATAACCACACTATTGATGGTTAAATGGACTTGGTGGCAGCTTGTGCTGGCGCACCACAAGACACAAAATGGCCGCCGATCACCCAAGAAAAAAGTGACATAAAAACGCTCTGGGCAGCCTAAAAACAGTGAGCAATTAAATAGCAGCAGTTCAAAGATCCACAGCTGTAGATCGATCACTGAATTAAGTGTTTTTGCTGAGTAAATCCCTGCCTAATCTCGCCCTAACAGCAGCAGCTGCAACCTCTCCCTACACTGATCATAGCAGAGTGACGTGCGGCGCTACGTGACTCCAGCTTAAATAGAGGCTGGGTCACATGCTGCACTGGCCAATCACAGCCATGCCAATAGTAGGCATGGCTGTGATGGCCTCTTGGGGCAAGTAGTATGACGCTTGTTGATTGGCTGCTTTGCAGCCTTTCAAAAAGCGCCAAGAAAGCGCCGAACACCGAACCTGGACTTTTACGAAAATGTTCGGGTTCGGGTCCGTGTCACGGACACCCCAAAATTCGGTCCGAACCCGAACTATACAGTTCGGGTTCGCTCATCCCTAGTGTTGTGGCTTCACAAATGCTTTGCTGCATACCTCGGTTGTAACGAGTAGTTATTTCAGTCAACGTTGCTCTTCTATCAGCTTGAATCAGTCGGCCCATTCTCCTCTGACCTCTAGCATTCACAAGGCATTTTTGCCCACAGGACTGCCGCATACTGGATGTTTTTCCCTTTTCACACCATTCTTTGTAAACCCTAGAAATGGTTGTGCGTGAAAATCCCACTAACTGAGCGGATTGTGAAATACTCAGACCGGCCCGTCTGGCACCAACAACCATGCCACGCTCAAAATTGCTTAAATCACCTTTCTTTCCCATTCTGACATTCAGTTTGGAGTTCAGGAGATTTTCTTGACCAGGACCACCCCCCTAAATGCATTGAAGCAACTGCCATGTGATTGGTTGACTAGATAATTGCATTAATGAGAAATAGAACAGGTGTTCCTAATAATTCTTTAGGTTAGTGTATTTATTGCAGTTGCCTGCCCGTGTGTGATAGGCTGCAGGCTCAGTCACAGACAGTACTGTGTGCACACCATTCATACAGGGTGTGACAGAAAATACCTTGCAGATAAAAAAAAAAATTATATTTAATATTTTTCTGTGATATAATCACAGTTGCAAGCCAGTGTGTGTCAGGCCCACACAGACTGTATTGTGGCCACTGGCTAGGCCTCCACTTATACCGTTACAGGGTGTCACTCACTCAAATACCTTTCAGATAAAAAAAATTCTATTTTATATTTTTCTGCGATCTAATCACATTTGCAAGCCAGTGTGTGTCAGGCCCACACAGACTGTATTGTGGCCACTGGCTAGTGGCTCGGCCTCCACTTATACCGTTACAGGGTGTCACTCACTCACAAATACCTCGCAGATAAAAAAAAATTATATTTAATATTTTTCTGTGATATAATCACAGTTGCAAGCCAGTGTGTGTCAGGCCCACACAGACTGTATTGTGGCCACTGGCTAGGCCTCCACTTATACCGTTACAGGGTGTCACTCACTCACAAATACCTCGCAGATAAATAAAAATTCTATTTAATATTTTTCTGTGATATAATCACAGTTGCAAGCCAGTGTGTGTCAGGCCCACACAGACTGTATTGTGGCCACTGGCTAGTGGCTAGGCCTCCACTTATACCGTTACAGGGTGTCACTCACTCCCAAATACCTCGCAGATAAAAAAAAATTATATTTAATATTTTTCTGTGATATAATCACAGTTGCAAGCCAGTGTGTGTCAGGCCCACACAGACTGTACTGTGCCCACTGCCCACCACTTATATAGGGTAGCACAGTACCTTGCACGCATAGTAACACTTATCTAATAAAAAATGACAGGCAGAAGCAGGCCACGCCGCAGGGGCCGTCGTGTTCGTGGTGCTGTGATTTCCACTGGCCCTGGAATAATGCCCAGTGTTCAGAGGCCACGTACCCTGAGCCCCAAAAATTCTGAGAAAATAGTTGACTTGCCCACAGTCAGGTGTCCTTAAAGGAAATGTTTGAGCGTAGGAAGCCAATGTCACAGAGTCACCCCCTTGCCCGGCGTCTGACAGCTGGCTTGACGGAACTCTTAGCCCGCCAGCTTTTACCATACCAGCTGGTAGAGTCTGAGGCCTTCAAAAAATTTGTCGCTATTGGTACACCACAGTGAAAGGTACCCGGACAAATTTTTTTTCCAAAAAAGGCAACCCCAAACCTCTACTCAGTGATTGAAAAGGAAGTCATGGCATCTCTGGCATACAGTGTTGGGGCAAGGGTCCATCTGACCACTGATACCTGGTCTGCAAAGCACGGTCAGGGCATGTATATCACCTACACTGTGCATTGGGTCAACCTGCTGATGGCTGACAAGCATGGAATGCGTGGCTCTGCAGCGGAGTTGGTGACACCGCCACGACTTGCAGGCAGGCTTACTGTAACCTCCTCTACTCCTCCTACTCCATCCTCTTCCATAACCTCCTCGGCTGAGTCCTCTTCTGCTGCGGTGTCTGGCTGCACATCAACTGAATCCCCCCAACTCCCCAGGGGCTATTCCACATCCCGGATACGACAGTGTCACGCTGTCTTGGGGTTGACTTGCCTGAAAGCAGAGAGCCACACCGGACCAGCACTTCTGTCCGCCCTGAACGCACAGGTGGATCAGTGGCTGACCCCGCACCAACTGGAGATCGGCAAAGTGGTGTGTGACAATGGAAGCAATTTGTTGGCGGCATTGAATTCGGGCAAGTTGTCACATGTGCCGTGCATGGCACATGTGTTGAATCTCATCGTACAACGCTTTGTGTCTAAGTACCCAGGCTTACAGGACGTCCTCAAGCAGGCCAGGAAGGTGTGTGGCCATTTCAGGCGTTCCTACACGGCCATGGCACACTTTTCAGACATTCAGCACCGAAACAACATGCTAGTGAGGCACTTGATTTGCGACAGCCCGACATGTTGGAATTCAACACTCCTAATGTTCGACCGCCTGCTCCAACAAGAAAAAGCCGTCAACGAGTATTTGTATGACCGGGGTGCTAGGACAGCCTCTGCGGAGCTGGGAATTTTTTTGCCACGTTACTGGACGCTCATGCGCAATGCCTGTAGGCTCATGCGTCCTTTTGAGGAGGTGACAAACCTAGTCAGTCGCACCGAAGGCACCATCAGCGACATCATCCCATTTGTTTTCTTCCTGGAGCGTCCCCTGCGAAGAGTGCTGGATCAGGCTGTAGATGAGCGCGAAGAGGAAGAGGAAGAGTTGTGGTCACCATCACCACCAGAAACAGCCTTGTCATCATCGCTTGCCGGACCTGCGGCAACGCTGCAAGAGGAGTATGAGGAAGAGGAGTCAGAGGAGGAATGTGGCTTTGAGGAGGAGGAAGACCAACCACAGCAGGCATCCCAGGGTGCTCGTTGTTGTCACCTATCTGGGACCCGTGGTGTTGTACGTGGCTGGGGTGAAGAACAGACCGTCAATGACATCAGTGAGGACGAGGAACAGGAAATGAGTAGCTCGGCATCCAACCTTGTTCAAATGGGGTCTTTCATGCTGTCATGTCTGTTGAGGGACCCTCGTATAAAAGGATGAAGGAGAACGACCTGTACTGGGTGGCCACGCTACTAGACCCCCGGTATAAGCAGAAAGTGGTGGAAATGTTACCAACTTACCAAAAGTCAGAAAGGATGCAGCATTTCAAAACAAAACTAAAAAATATGCTTTACACAGCTTATAAGGGGGATGTAACAGCACAACGGGAATCTAACAGGGAAAGAGGTGAAAGTAATCCTCCTCCTACCACGACCACGGCGGCAAGGACAGGACGCTTTACAGATGTGTTGTTGATGGAGGACATGCAGAGCTTTTTCAGTCCTACACATCGCCACAGCCCTTCGGGATCCAGCCTTAGAGAACGACTCGACCGACAGGTAGCAGACTACCTCGCCTTAACTGCAGATATTGACACTCTGAGGAGCGATGAATCCCTTGACTACTGGGTGTGCAGGCTCGACCTGTGGCCTGAGCTATCCCAGTTTGCGATAGAACTTCTGGCCTGCCCCGCTTCAAGTGTCCTGTCAGAAAGGACCTTCAGTGCAGCAAGAGGCATTGTCACTGACAAAAGAAGGTTCCTCGGTCAAAAAAGTGTTGATTACCTCACCTTCATTAAGATGAATGAGGCATGGATCCCAAAGGGACTGACAGTGGGGGATACGTTTGACTAACAAAAGGCCTGATGACATGCCTTGGCCTCTAGTCACCTTTCTGCCTTGAAAACATCAATTTTTCCGGCCGCTGCTACAACAGCGGCTGCAACAATAACATTATTTTTAAGGCATGTGTACATGCCTAATTTTTCTGGCCTCTGGTGCTGCACTGTGGCTGCAAAAACAAAACAAAAAAAAAAGGCACATACAAGTGTCAATTCCCCTTCGTGATCGTTACCTTGTTGTGGTGAAGGGGCTTGCGTATCACAATGAAGCGATCATCACCTCTATAAGTGTGTTGGCAATGTTGCCACACCCCAGATGATAAGGCCGTTGCTTCATTATGATCAGACCAAAAGCGATCGGCTGGATAATTTTTCATAGAAAAAAATAAATAATTTTTATTAATTTTTTTAAGTTGTATGGGTGGGTTTTTATTTATATATACTTTATTTTCAAAATATATAACCATTACAATATTACTTGCAAGTACAATCTTATCCAATTATTCAGAAGACAGTACAAATAACCGACAAGAATAATATTCGGAGTTGGAGCTCGTAGCGGTAACTACATGCCTAAGTGAAAATCTGTGATGCACTTTTAACACATTAGTCACACAATGACATTTGCCTATTCAGCGCATTCTGAACCTGTAGATTAACTCGTCCATTGGTACTTGTGGCCAACAGGACCACAAAAATTAACTAGATGTGAAGAGGAAATGGAAAGGGGGGTGAGGGAATGGAGTAGAAGGGATGGAGGGGAAAAAAGGAGGGGGGGGTTGATATATTCTAAACCTCCTTGGATTTCCAGAAAGCTAGTATCCAGCCATGAGCATTAATTTGGTTAGGCCATCCTGATTAGTATGGGTGGGTTTTTAATACATAAAATAAAAAAAATCATAATAAAGTCTCTTAATAGTTTATTAGAAATAATGCAGACAATTTAAAAAATGCCCATAAATTCCAATACAAAGCAAGTACAAAGCTCAGAACTAAATTATTCCAGGATGTCGTAATGGTTCGTTAATTCGACAATGGTTAATCAATTCGACACACGTCCCCGGATAGGGGACGTAACAGGGATTATACTGATAGGAATAGTACTAGTTAAGACACCACTCATATAGGGTGTCACAGCACATTGCTCCGTGCACGCACAGTGCCCCAACTTGGGAGTAAGAGGACCGACCAAGCTGCTTTTTCCATCTCCCAGTTCCTAAAATCAATTCAGTTTGGTGTATCAGAGTTTGGTCTGTCACTGTGAAGGCAGTCGAAGGTACCCGGCCTAAATTTTTTTTCACAAAAGGAAATCCCACCCTGATATGGGACGTAACAGGGATTAAACTGATGAGAATAGTACTACAGAAAATAGCACTCATATCGGGTGTTACAGTAAATTGCACGGCGCAGACGCAGTGACCGTGGCGTGGATTCAAACAAAGGGGAGGGAGACAGCGTTTTTTTAACCATCTCCCCATTCGAAAAATCAATTTAATAAATGGACCCCAGATTGGGGACGTAACAGGGATTAAACTGATGAGAAGAGAGAACTACAGAAAATACCACTCATATCGGGTGTGACAGTAAATTGCATGGCGCAGACGCAGTGACCGTGCCGTGGATTCAAACAAAGGGGAGTGAGACAGCGTTTTTTTTATCCATCTCCCTGTTCGAAAAATCCATTTAATAAATGGACCCCAGATTGGGGACGTAACAGGGATTAAACTGATGAGAAGAGAGAACTACAGAAAATACCACTCATATCGGGTGTGACAGTAAATTGCATGGCGCAGACGCAGTGACCGTGGCGTGGATTCAAACAAAGGGGAGGAAGACAGCGTTTTTTTAACCATCTCCCCGTTCAAAAAATCTATTTAACAAATGGACCCCAGAATGGGGACGTAACAGGGATTAAACTGATGAGAAGAGAGAACTACAGAAAATAGCACTCATATCGGGTGGGACAGTAAATTGCACGGCGCAGACGCAGTGACCGTGGCATGGATTCAAAAAAAGGGGAGGGAGCCAGCGTTTTTTTAACCATCTCCCCGTTCGAAAAATCTATTTAATAAATGGACCCCAGATTGGGGACATAACAGGGATTAAACTGATGAGAAGAGAGAACTACAGAAAATACCACTCATATCGGGTGTTACAGTAAATTGCACGGCGCAGACGCAGTGACCGTGGTGTGGATTTAAACAAAGGGGAGGGAGACAGTGTTTTTTTAACCATCTCTCCGTTCGAAAAATCTATTTAATAAATGGACCCCAGATTAGGGACGTAACAGGGATTAAACTGATGAGAAGAGAGAACTACAGAAAATACCACTCATATCGGGTGTGACAGTAAATTGCACGGCGCAGACGCAGTGACCGTGGTGTGGATTCAAACAAAGGGGAAGGAGCCAGCGTTTTTTTAACCATCTCCCCGTTCAAAAAATCTATTTAATAAATAGACCCCAGATTGGGGACGTAACAGGGATTAAACTGATGAGAAGAGAGAACTACAGAAAATACCACTCATATCGGGTGGGACAGTAAATTGCACGGCACAGACGCAATGACCGTGGATTCAAACAAAGGGGAGGGAGCCAGCGTTTTTTTAACCATCTCCCCGTTCAAAAAATCTATTTAATAAATGGAACCCAGATTGGGGACGTAACAGGGATTAAACTGATGAGAAGAGAGAACTACAGAAAATACCACTCATATCGGGTGGGACAGTAAATTGCACGGCAGACGCAGTGACCGTGGATTTAAACAAAGGGGAGGGAGCCAACGTTTTTTTAACCATCTCCCCGTTCGAAAAATCAATTCAATTCACCTTTCCGGGACCCTTGGTGTTGTACGTGGCTGGGTGGAGGAAGAAAACTTCAATGATATCAACGGGACATGGCTAGCTTGGTATCTAACCTTGTACAAATGGGGAGTTTGCAGTTGGGCAAATGGACTGTTTGCGATTGTTTGCGGTGCATTAAAAGGGGAGTTTGGTCTGTCAATGTCTGTGAAGCGGGCGTAACCCTTACACTACCTGATCGATACATCATACCTGATCGTATACACACACACTGGATGTTTTAAACCACGTTGTTCAAATAAAATTTGGATTGTTAGTTGATTTATGCCCTTTATGGATTAAAATCCAACTCTGCGTCAACTATGTAATTTTCCATGGGAGTTTTGCCATGGATCCCCCTCCGGCATGCCACAGTCCAGGTGTTAGTCCCCTTTAAACAATTTTTCCATCACTACTGTGGCTAGAAAGAGTCCCTGTGGGTTTTAAAATTTGCCTGCCTATTGAAGTCTATTTTATATTCGCGACATCTCTAGTTCCCATCACACAAAAAATGAAAAATAATATTCCATTTAGCCAGTTCAAGCGTATACGCAGGAATTGCACTAATGATGAAGATTTTAGGAACCAAAGCCAAGTCATCAAAAGAAGATTCCAAAAGAAAGGGTATCCTAGGGAGATTATAGAAGCAGCCTCCCAGCGAGCCCAGGAGCACACTCAAACAGAGTGCCTTACATCATGTACAATTAAACCAGATGACCTAAAGGCTACTGAAAATTGTTAATACACTTTCATCTTGACATACAATACTAATCATAATATCCTGCAGAATACCCTTAGTAAACATTGGCATATTCTACAAGCGGACCCCTTTCTAAAAAAAAACACATTCGGCAAAAACCTCAATTAACATTCAGGAGGGCTCAAACTCTCAAAAATATTTATTGCTCCAAGCCGGTTACGGAACGGTAAAAAGAATACAACAAGCCTTACCACTTTTTTTCCTCAATTACTTGGAAGCTACAATTGTGCGCTTTGTCGTTGCAAATGTTGCTTGAATATTTCCTCTCGGATCTCAAAATTTACCAGTAATACTACAGGAGAGCAATTTGAGATAAAATCTTTTGTAAATTGCTCCTCGAGCTACGTAATTTATTTATTAGAATGAACATGCGGACTACAGTACATAGGCCGCACCACCCAAACGTTGAGGGAAAGGATCAACAAACACCGCTGGATTATAACAAACGGTTTTACCAAACATGGCGTATCTAGACATTTCCTCCAAGTCCATAACAAAAATCCTACAAACCTTTCTATAACACCAATTAAACAAATTCTAGCCACCCATTTAAACCGTTTTCAGAAATTGAGACGCAAAGAAATGTTTTGGATTTTTAAGATACAAACCATAGAACCATACGGCCTAAACCAATCACCGGAGAGCAATTGTTTCTGACCAGTTCTATCTCAACTATTGGCCCTTGGCTATGTCCTTATCCTTGTCAGTTTACTCCCTCATTTGCCATCACTTCATTACAACGCACACTGCCCACGCCCCTCTCCATCATCACACAATAATATCCTTATGAGTCCACTTTCCTACCTGCCAATATTCCATTTTGCCCACGGCTCTTGCCGTCATTTACACCGTACAGGATCCCCTCCCTCCCCTCAGTCCATCTTATTCTCCCCCCCTTTTCCCCCCACATCTCCTATTGGCCCCATCACACATCACCCCTGCCTCATCTTATGATCTGTTTCGTTTCTTTTCTTCTTTCTTCTTTCTTTTTCCTTTTTTATTCATCTCCCCATCCCCTTCCCTCTGCATGTCATCAGTTAACCCATCCATCATTCAATTATCATTTATCAAATCTTTTATCTCCAGCCCAATCCTCCCCTAAAATACTTGTCTCTATACCATCAGGTTCTGGGTCTACAATTTCATTTCATTACTCATTTCCCCTAGTTTAATGTAGAATCATTTCCAAACGTCCCTTCATACAATCAAACCACCTCTTTTGCCCCCATCATTTTTCACACAAGTCCTATTCACTCCATTATGCTGCCCAGCAAATACAGCGACCGGCAATCTCCCTGTGTGCTCACACTGTTCAGGCAGTTTTCACTGAACACAGCGCTTGGCACACCTTTGTGCGCATGCGTTGTGTTAACAATGACAGCTCCGGTCCGACGGACCAAGCACCTGTCAATCTCCGACTCCGCCCCCTTACCTCCTGCTCTTCTAGGTGCGCTTTTTCACAGTCGAGCAAGGCAGCGCTACAAGCCTCAGCACGGACCCCACAGGTACCATCAGTATATTACTATATCCCCTCCTGTCAGCTCTGTAGTTTTATTTCCAGCTCCATGTTACTTCATTAGTACTTTTTCTGGGTCCACATCCCTGCTATATATCCCTCATTTATTCCCCAAAATACCAGCCTGTACGGGATTAGTCCATAAGAATATATGTTTATATTCACATATATATGTTTCTTAATCATGCAATCAATTAATTTCCTCGTTTGCCATTTTTTATACACTACTAGAATCATGTGCAGTCTATATACATATGTATCCTTTACTCATGAAGTTGTGAGAATCTGGATTTATTTAATAAATTATTTAATGAATTATAAATTTATTTATTTATATATTTACTCATTTATGTATGTATATTAAGCTAATGAGATTCCCCATTAACTACAGTGTATTGTGTTAGCCGTCCAGTGCCTCCTTCTAACATCATATAGTGGATATGTACTTGTAAATGGATTTGTCGGTTTTCCACTATTATCAACCATTTTGTGACATTCTAAATGATAGTATCCAATGTGGATTGGTAAACATATGACATTACTATTATTATTATTAGTAGTATTTTCCCATAGTATTTTATTTTATACTACTTTTAGTAATTTTGACTATATATGTGGTTACGTGTATATGTGTATGTATATATATATATATACAGGGTGGGCCATTTATATGGATACACCTTAATAAAATGGGATCGGTTGGTGATATTAACTTCCTGTTTGTGGCACATTAGTATATGTGAGGGGGGAAACTTTTCAAGATGGGTGGTGACCATGGCGGCCATTTTGAAGTCGGCCATTTTGAATCCAACCTTTGTTTTTTCAATAGGAGAGGGTCATGTGACACATCAAACTTATTGGGAATTTCACAAGAAAAACAATGGCGTGCTTGGTTTTAGCGTAACTTTATTTTTTCATGAGTTATTTACAAGTTTCTGACCACTTATAAAATGTGTTCAATGTGCTGCCCATTGTGTTGGATTGTCAATGCAACCCTCTTCTCCCACTCTTCACACACTGATAGCAACACCGCAGGAGAAATGCTAGCACAGGCTTCCAGTATCCGTAGTTTCAGGTGCTGCACATCTGGTATCTTCACAGCATAGACAATTGCCTTCAGATGACCCCAAAGATAAAAGTCTAAGGGGGTCAGATCGGGAGACCTTGGGGGCCATTCAACTGGCCCACGATGACCAATCCACTTTCCAGGAAACTGTTCATCTAGGAATGCTCGGACCTGACACCCATAATATGGTGGTGCACCATTTTGCTGGAAAAACTCAGGGAACGTGCCAGCTTCAGTGCATAAAGAGGGAAACACATCATCATGTAGCAATTTCGCATATCCAGTGGCCTTGAGGTTTCCATTGATGAAGAATGGCCCCACTATCTTTGTACCCCATATACCACACCATACCATCAATTTTTTTGTTCGAACAGTCTTGGAGGGATCTATCCAATGTGGGTTAGTGTCAGACCAATAGCGGTGGTTTTGTTTGTTAACTTCACCATTCACATAAAAGTTTGCCTGTTCACTGAACAAAATCTTCTGCGTAAATTGAGGGTCCTGTTCCAATTTTTGTTTTGCCCATTCTGCAAATTCAGTGCACCGATCTGGGTCATCCTCTTTGAGATGCTGCAGTAGCTGGAGTTTGTAAGGGTGCCATTTGTGAGTAGCTAATATCCGCCGAAGGGATGTTCAACTAATACCACTCTCCAGTGACATGCGGCGAGTGCTACGCTGTGGGCTCTTGCTGAATGAAGCTAGGACAGCCACTGATGTTTCTTCATTAGAGACAGATTTCATGCGTCCACATTTTGGCAAATCCAACACTGAACCAGTTTCACGAAACTTAGCAAGCAGTTTGCTAACGGTAGCATGGGAGATGGGTGGTCTCATAGGGAGTCTTGCATTGAAATCTGCTGCAATGACCCGGTTACTGCATTCACCAGACATCAACACAATTTCTATCCGCTCCTCACGTGTTAACCTCGGCGACATGTCAATGGCTGTAAACAAAGAGAAACTTGTAAATAACTCATGAAATAATAAAGTTACGTTAAAACCAAGCACACCATTGTTTTTCGTGTGAAATTCCCAACAAGTTTGATGTGTCACATGACCCTCTTCCTATTGAAAAAACAAAAGTTGGATTCAAAATGGCCGACTTCAAAATGGCCGCCATGGTAACCACCCATCTTGAAAAGTTTCCCCCCTCACATATACTAATGTGCCACAAACAGGAAGTTAATATCACCAACCATTCCCATTTTATTAAGGTGTATCCATATAAATGGCCCATCCTGTATATATATACATGCACTCTTTATAATTAATAATTTATTTTCTGCCTTCATTTTATTATATACATCCATACATGCGTGTACAATTTTAACCCCTCCCAACCACGTATTTATTGACTTTTTGTGTGTGTGTACACATATTTATATGTGTGTATATTTATTTATTTATTTATATATTTATGTGAATATATATAACTTATTTTTGCACAAAATCCCCCCCTTTTAATTTTGTGATGTTTTAGACTTGAAAAAGGAGTATATTGACTCCGAAACGCGTTGTGACTCAATAAAAGATCCTTTACTTATCTACTGAGGTTGTATCTTTGCGCCAGACGGTATAAATTAGTGTAATGTTATAGTACACAAACCTCGCCCCATTGTGTTCCATATCATTCCTCTGGAGAATTGGCTACTCCACCTACAAGGACTGAGAGATACTGGCTGCACCGACCAACTGTCCGCACTAGTGTTGTGCCTACGTATGCACAACACCATAAGGTGAGCACATCCATTGAGGTCTAATTTCTGCACACTTTTTTATTGAACTTACTACCCAATGAGCGCCTTACTATCTTTTTTCGCCATAATTGCTAATTTATCACATGGACATATTGTATGGGACACTTTTTATGAAGGAAAAAAAAGCCATATTTTTCCTGTACAAGTTTTATAATGCAAATAAGCCATAAATAGAAAGAGAATCACAAGGACACACTGACACTGTTTTTATGAAAAAATAAGACCGTTACGGCTGCTAAAAAGCAGAAAAGCAAAAATGAAACAAATTTGGTGGTTGTTAAGGTCTTTTCAACCTAGTCATTAAGAGGCTAAAACTTCTTTTTTAACTACTTAATTTTACTTCAAAGATATTAATAAAAAAATAATCTAATTTATAAAATACTGTAGTATGTGCAATGTCTATTCATTCACGAAGCAATGCTATATGAGTAGGTGCAGCAAAATTTTACTCCTACAAGAATTGAGAGATTCCATGAATAAGCAAATGCAAAATATAGTCCATGTTCTTTCAGTTAAGATATATACTGTTTATGTTATCTAATGACTTACAACTTTCAGGATTTCTGCTTTGTATATAGTTTGGAGATCTCTTACTGTAATTCATACAGTTCATTTAATTATGTCTATGCTCAGAATTATTGCAGAGTTGTGCAGTATATTATATTTAGAGATGAGCAAATTTCATGTTATGAAATTCGTTCACGCTTCGTTTCGTGGTAAAAGCAGAATTGCGTTATGGATTCCGTTACCACGGACCATAACACAATTCTATGACGGAAGCATAACGACTCCTCTGCATAACAGAAACAGGACGGATCCGTTTTACAGCCCATAGACTTCTATTATGACGGAATGAATAACGGAATGCCTCTAAAGGCATTCTGTTATGTATTCTGTCATAAAATTGAGTTATGGTCCGTGGTAACGGAATCCGTAACGCAATCCTGCTTTTACCACAAAACAAAGCGTGAACGGATTTCAAAATATGAAATTTTCTCATCTCTTATTATATTATTTCTAGATTTTATGATGTAATATTGACTTTCCTATTTAATATATATATATATATATATATAATTTTTATTTTTATTTATTTATTAATTTTTAAAGATGGGTCAAGCAAACATTGCAATAACAAGGGTATATAAGACAAGGGGCCTACTATTGAGCCTATGAGGGAAGAGGGCCCAAATTAGTATATCCCATCCTTCTTCTCCATGTATTTTGTGAATTGCTTCCATAGTCATACATGGGTCTCATTGTATGTTGATTTAGTTTAGCAATAAAATAAAAATTGTTCAGGGTTTATCATTCTTTTTTTATTCTTTCATAACAGTGCGACCAATTCTATGTACATTATTTTAGGATTTTGTGTAGTTTCTGCTGGTATTTCCTCATACTATAATCTCCCAGCCATTCCTTTGTGTTTGCTTCTATTTTCTGTTTGATCTTATGGACCTGGTTCTCATTAGGTATGCATGATGTGATCCATGTGCACCTCTGTGTTATGTAATCTGTGACATCATGTAATGCCTGAAGATAAGTGTTGGCTAGATGCATGTGTGAGGAATGGCACCATATAGAGCACCATGTAATTTTAGAATTCATGTAATTAAAGGGAGAGAGAGAGAGAGTGAGAGACTGGTACAGAAATGTGTGTTTCTCAACAACATATACATTGTCTAAGGGGTACTCTTTTTCATTATAGAGAGCCCATGGTATGCTGCGTATGCAGTGTTGTAGGCCAGACGATGCCCGAACTATGCCAAGTACATGTGTGCAGTAGGCCAGGCAATACGCCTGGTACGCTGAGTACGTGTGGTCAGTATTGTAGACCAAGTGGTGCCCGAAACTAATCACAAAAAATTCGGGTTTGACTGAAGCTGAACTTTCTAAGAAGTTCGGGCAGAATCCCAAACCAGTAGAACCAGTTCACTAATCCTTAATCTGAATACTTTTGTGATTGCATTTCTACTGAGTTATTCAATAAAATGTATCTGTATAGTGCCACCTGCTGGGTTTTTTCTTATTTCTTTGTCTGGCTCACTGAGATGGCCGCACATGCTCAGTCTCATCCTTTAACTGTCTCCTGAGCTGTGAAAAGGTGAGAGCTATACCATAAAGGACACTCCTCCTGAGCTGCCAGCTTGATATAAATCTAGCAGAGCAATTGGAGCAATGAATAGGGAGATCTCTGGATCCATGTGCGGTACAGGGAGGGTTCTAGTTTTGTTAGAAATAAAATGTTATGTACTATTTAATATATTAGTTTAATTTTTTACATTAATCATGGGATAACCACTTTGACTATGCCACATGTTGCACAGTATCCAGTTCATTGACTATTTCACATTTAAATACTGGAGTGCGTCACATAAGTACTACCCCCATACGAAGGTTTTGGGCTAAAAAGTGCATTGAAGTGGACACCAAACATGCAATTTTCATTAGTATAGTTTAAAGATGAGCAAACCAGTTCATACTGAACCAGGTTCGGTGCGAACTTTGCTAGTTTTTGAAAAGCAGACGAACCCAAACCTTTTTTTAGGTTTGTTTGACAGGAATCCACTTAAACAGCATGTAGTATTTCACTGCACATGTCAGAGGGAAAAAAACACTAGGGAGGAAGAAGAAGGGTTCTCACATGACCCTGAGAGTAAGGCTTGTGAGAGTAAGGTTTGTGAGATCCGTCATAGGCTCTCACAAGCGGTTCAAAACGGATCAGTTTTGCCCTAATGCATTCTGAATGGAAAAGGATCCTCTCAGAATGCATCAGTTTGCCTCCGTTCAGTCACCATTCCACTCTGGAGGCGGACACCAAAACGCTGTCTGCAGCGACTCAAACGGATCCGACCTGGCACTCAATGTAAGTCAATGGGGACGGATCCGTTTTCTCTGACACAATCTGGCACAATAGAAAAAGGATCCGTCTCCCATTGACTTTCAATTGAGTTCATGATGGATCCGTCTTGGCTATGTTACAGATAATACAAACAGATCCGTTCATGACGGATGAATGCGGTTGTATTCTTGTAACGGATCCATTTTTGAAGATCCATGACAGATCCGCCCAAATGCGAGTGTGAAAGTAGCCTAAGTGAGGGGAGGGTTTGCCTGATTGGCTCCCAGGCCGACAGACAACCTGGATGAGCCAATCAGTGCTGCAGCAGGCAGGGAGGTGCCCTAGCAGAACAAGCAGAATGCCATTCTGTCCTGGGCTGTGAATGAGGGTGGTTGGGTCTTACACTATCTGCCAGGAAAATGATCTTAGGGAGTCAAGGACATTCAGAAATAAGTCAAGCTTGTATTCAACTGCCAGGAATAGTGAAGGAAAAGGCCTTACAAAGGAGAAGAGGAAAAGAAGAAGAATTGTGTGTATAGAATACGACGGGGAGGGAAAGCTGTCAGCCAGGGAGTGAGAAGTTAAGGGCTGAGGCTAGGTGTGCTGCTGCAAACCTCAAAAGAAGACACCTGCAAGGACATCCTTTCATTATTATTTTTTTAACAGAAATCCTTTTTTGGGGGGAAAGGGGGGGAGGAATAAGCAAAATGGAGCACATTTATTAAGACCGCCATTTTAGACACCAGTCTTAATAACCCCTATACTTGGCAGTGGACTCGCCGGAGCTGTCTTATATTTTGACCAGTTTCTACACCTAAAACAGATAATGAAAATGATGACGGTGACACTGGCTATAACACCCAATTGTCTCAGTGGTGGGCAAAGTTGGAACTGGCTCCTCGAGCATGCTTGCCAGAATGGTGACCTGTAGACTCATGTACTTGCACAATGACAGGCGGATCGGTGTCATTAAAAAGTCTGATGATTACTGGATTGCCATGCTTTTAGACGCTCGCTTTCAAAACAAAATGTGGGATTGTCTGAAAGAGAGACCTCTCTCCACCCCCTGCAGTCACCCCCCTCTCGCCGCCACAAGCAGCAGAAGCCACAGCAGCAGCAGCCAGTTCAGTCTCGTCAAGAGACGAAATCACAGGCAACCTGTGGCCAGCAGGTTGCCTGTTTAAATAGTGGAGGAAAGGGATCATGTGACGTGGCCAGCGCCACATGACCCATCCTCCCTGACAGTAGCCGAGCGCCGAGCTCGGCGCTCAGCCCCACCTGGTTCCTATGGTGACGGGAAACGCTGACTGCTCCTGCAGGAGGAGAGCGGCCGGACGTACCGCGTCCTCCATCACCATGACAACAGGGACGCTGTGAGCTGGGGAGTGCAGCTGGACGCAGCGAGCGTCCGGGCTGCTGAAAGATCGGGGACTGCCGGCAGCAAAGAGGAGGCCGACACCTGCCTCTCATGACAGGTAGTAGTGGCAGATACTTTGCGTTAGTGGTGGACGTAGAAGAGTAGCAGCCAGGAGCAGCGACAGAAGCAGCCATATGGTACATGTTGGCAGACAGGCAGCAGTATGATGGAGGCAGCAGCAGCTTTATGGAAGATGATGGTGGGCAGATCACAGCAGTGGCATAATGAGGGCGGTGGCATGATGGAAGCAGCAGCAGCCATACAGAACATGACGGTTGGCAAGTCACAGCACTGGCATGATGGTGTTAGTGGCATGATGGAGGCAGGTCAGCATGCAGCAACAGTGGCAAGACGGGCTACCGCAAGCAAAGGCCAGATCTATTCATCAGCCTCAGCCAGAGGAATGTGAAAATCCTCCTCAATCCAGGCTTGGTTCATTTTGGCAAAAGTGATGTCTTGGACACTGGCAGAGGACAATTTGGTTAATTTGGGTCTCACCACGTACCCCCGCGGCACTGAAAACCCTCCCGAAGATGGCACTGGAGGCTGGGCAAGATACCTACCAGTACATCATGGGTTTAAAACTACATTGCGGTGCGGCGGGGGTTAATTGGAACAGTATGTGACCCCCCTCCCCCGTATCGGCGATCGCAGCAAACCGCAGGTCAATTCAGACCTGCGGTTTGCTGCGTTTCCGGTCCATTCGGGTCTCCGGTGACCCGATGAACCGGAAAAGGACAGTGATCGGTGGTGTGATTACACACCACCAATCACAGTCCGAGCATTTGGGGGCGGCGGTGCTGGCCTTGGTGCTGATTGGTGCTGTCCTTGGTGCTGGAGAGAGGCAGGAGATTCAAACTCCCGGCGCTCCTCTCTCCCCTCCTCTTCCTGCTGCTGCACCGTCCAGCACCGTCCTCACCAGCTCCTGCGATCCCCCCGTCGGCACCCATCACCCTCCTGCACCCATCACCCTCCAGGTAGGTTAGGGTCAGTGAGGGAGAGGCACGATTAGCAGGAATAGAAGGGAGAGTTAGGGGGGGAAAAAAAAAACTTTAACTGATTTATTGTTTTTGGTGGTCTCTGCTGGTTGGGGTCCACAGCACTTAGCTGTGAGACCCTAGACCCACCCAGGAGTGCTGCCACTTGCCCCCCTCCACCACAGACCACCCCCTCCAGGTACCTATCCCCAGGGGTGAGACCCGTGCCCTTACCAGTGGAAACATGTTGCTGGTCAGGTATAAGGACAAGAGGGATGTCCTTATACAGTTCATAATCCACGGTAACAGCATCACACCTGTCCCTGTGCTAGGTACCACGGCAACGGTCCTCAAGCCCGATTGTATCGTCGACTACAAACGGTATATGGGAGGAGTTGATCTCTCTGATCAAGTCCTCAAGCCATATAATGCCATGCGCAAAACCCGGGCATGGTACAAAAAAGTTACGGTCTACTTGGTACAGGTTGCCTTGTACAACGCTTTTGTACTATCTCGAAGCGCTGGCAGCACAGGGACATTCCTCCAATTCTATGAGGCAGTCCTCAAGGACCTGATTTTTTCAGACCGGGAAAGAGCAGGCCGGAGTACCTTGGGAATTGGAGGCGCCCGGATCGTCCCTGGCCAACATTTTCCAGGTGTGGTCCCCCATACTGGAAAGAAGGGACGAACCCAAAAAAGATGCAGAGTGTGTCACAAGAGGGGGATACGGAAGGACACCACCACTCAATGTGACACTTGCCCCGATCATCCGGGCCTCTGCTTTATCGATTGCTTCAGGGAGTATCACACTTCCATGGAGTACTACATTTTTATAATCCCCAACAGTCCCCTAGAGAACATAAAAAACTATGGCTCTCAGACTTTGGAGACACAGAAAAAAATATTAGTTTTAGTGCAAGCATCCTCAAACTGCGGCCCTCCAGATGTTGTAAAACTATAACTCCCAGCATGCCCAGACAATCTACAGCTATCAGCAGGGCATGGTGGGAATTGTAATTTTACAACATCTGGAGGACCACAGTTTGAGGATACCTGCTTAGTGTCTCCAAAGTCTGAGAGCCATACATATTGGGCATCGCCGCATGCGTAAAAATCTTCTCTATAAAAATACCCCATAAACTAGCTCCTCGATAAACGCCGTCAAAAAATCTAATAAAAACGATGTAAAAAAAAGCCATTTCCGTCACCTTGGATCCCAAAAAGTGTAATAACAAGCCATTAAAAAGTCTTATGCACCCCCAAATAGTGCAAATCAAACCTCATCCCGCAAAAAATGAGCTCCTACATTAGATAGTCGCCCAAAAAAAAATTAAAACTGTAGCTCCCAGGCTATGGAGATACTAAAATAATTTTTTTGTTCCTCAAATGATGATATAGTGTAAAATCTAAATAAATTAAAAAGTAGACATATTAGGTATCTCCGCATCCGTAAGAATCTTCCCTATAAAAATAACATTTAACCCAACCCCCCCGGATGAACAGCGTTAAAAAAAAAAGTGTAAAAAAAATGCCATTTTTTGTCACCTAACATCATAAAAAGTGTAATAGCGAGCGATCAAAATGTCATATGCACCCCCAATTAGTGCCAATAAAACCGCCATCTCACCCCGCAAAAAATTAGCCCCTACATTAGATAGTCGCCCAACCAAAAAAAAAAAACTGTAGCTCCCAGGCTATTGAGATACTAAAATAATTTTTTTTTGTTCCTAAAATGATAATATAGTGTAAAATCTAAATAAATTTTAAAATGTAGACATATTAGGTATCGCCGCGTCCGTAAGAATCTTCCCTATAAAAATAACATTTGACCAAACCCCTCGGATGAACAGCGTTAAAAATATTAAATAAAAACGGTGTAAAAAAAACAATTTTTTGGCAAAGTTTCCATTTGAAGCCTTTTTTTCCGGTAATAAAGCAAGGATTAACAGACAAACAAAATGAAATATTTATTGCCCAGATTCTGTAGCTTGCAGAAACACCCCATATGTGGTCGTAAATGGCTATATAGCCACACGGCAGGGCATAGAACGAAGGGAACGCCATATGGTTTCTGGAAGGCAGATTTTGATGGACTGGTTTTTTTACACCATGTCCCATTAGAAGCCCCCCTGATGTAGCCTAGACTAGAAACTCCAAAAAAGTGACCCCATCTAAGAAACTACACCCCTCAAGGTATTCAAAAGTTACTTTACAAACTTTGCTAACCCTTTAGGTGTTCCACAAAACTAAATAGCGAATGTAGAAAAAATTTTAGAACTTACATTTTTTGTTACCTTGCCTCAAAAAAGTGTAATATAGAGCAACCAAAAACCATATTTACCCTAAAATAGTCCCAAAACATCAACCACCTTATCCCGTAGTTTCCTAGATGGGGTCACTTTTATGGAGTTTCTACTCTAGGGGTGCATCAGGGGGGTTTGAAAGGGTACATGGTGTAAATAAACCAGTACAGCAAAATCTGCCTTCCAAAAACCATATGGCGTTCCCCTTCTTCTATGTCCTGCCGTTTAGCCAAATAGTAGTTTAGGACCACATATGGGGTGTTTTTGCAAACTACAGAATCAGGGCAACCCATATTGAGTTTTGTTTGGCTGTTAACCTATTTTTTCCAGTAACAAAGTAAGGGTTAAATTGGAAAAATGTAAAAAAAAATAGAACTTCCAAAATTGTTTCTCCATTTGCCATTAACTCTTGTGGAACACCTAAAGGGTTAACAACATTTGAAAACCCAGTTTTGAATACCTTGAGGGGTGTACGTTCTTAGATTTAGTCACTTTTTTGGAATTTCTATTCTAGGGGTGCAACGGGGGGCTTTAAATGGGACATGGTATAAACAAAACCAGTCCTGCAAAATCTGCCTTCCAAAACCCATATGGCGTTCCCTTGCTTCTATGTCCTCCCGTTTGGCCAAACAGTAGTTTAGGACCACATATGGGGTGTTTCTGCAAACTACAGAATCAGGGCAACCCATATTGAGTTTTGTTTGGCTGTTAACCCTTACTTTATTATTGGAAAAAATAGATTAAAATGGAAAATTTTCCAAAAAATAGAAATTCTAAAATTGTTTCTCCATCTGCCATTAACTCTTGTGGAACACCTAAAGGGTTAACAAAGTTTTTAAAATCAGTTTTGAATACCTTGAGGGGTGTAGTTTCAAAAATGGGGTAATTTTTTGGTGGTTTCTATTACATAAGCCTCACAAAGTGACTTCAGACCTGGACTGGTCCATAAAAAGTGGGATTTGTAAAATTACTGAAAAATTTCAAAATTTGCTTCTAAACTTCTAAGCTATGTAACATCCCCAAAAATAAAATGTCATTCCCAAAATGATACAAACATGAAGTAGACATATGGGGAATGTGAAGTCATCACAATTGTTGGGGGTATTACTATGTATTACAGAAGTAGAGAAACTGAAACTTGAAACTTTGAAGTTTTCAAAAGTTTTGGTAAATTTGGTATTTTTTTATGCAAAAAAATTTACTTTTTGGACCCAATTTTAGCAGTGTCATGAAGTACAATATGTGACGAAAAACAATCTCAGAATGGCCTGGGTAATTCAAAGCGTTTTACAGTTATCAGCACTTAAAGTGACACTGGTCAGATTTGCAAAAAATGGCCAAGTCCTTAAGGTGAAATAGGGCTGAGTCCTTAAGGGGTTAATTACATACAATTACAAAAATATTCAGATCCAGGTGCTGGTTTGTAAACTGTAGAATATTTTTTGTGTGACAATCCCTGTAAATAGAGGCGACATATTTTTAATATTTTTCACACATTCTGTATTGTCCTTTCTCCTACACATATTTATAGTACAGGTTGGATTTTCACATAAGACTTGTTCTCTTCTAGTTGCTCAGAATATCTTAAACTAGCATTAAAGCCCCTGTAATAATAATGACAAGGTTTGCTAAGATCATTTCTGCTCTGTTCGTTACATTAAACAAATGTCCTGTTGGTTATCAGATAAATGTTATATAATGGTTTGGCTACAGATGAATAAAATTGCTTGAGTGATCACCACTTCAGTATATCAAGTAGAAACCATGAAGCTGTATTCAGATCTAGACACCATGACTAAAAGTAAGTAATTATTTACTGTTCAAAGATTTCTCAGTGTACTTAGTAAAGACTGGTTCAGTCTCCCCAGATGTCTGCACAAAGTGATCAGGCAATGATAAAAATACTTCTTTCCATATTAGGCATCTTTTAAAGAGGTTCTCCAGCCTTTTTTAAGTGATGGATTATCCTCAGGATAGGACATCTGTAGCTGATCAGTGGGGGTATGGCACCTGGCACACCCACCAATCAGATGTTCTGTGTAGCTCGGTCACTTCAATAGGAATAGCGCTGCAGTTGAAAGCACTGTCCACTACATTGTTGGCAGTGCTGTGTAGTACCGGCACCAACTTCCTGCAATGGAGCTAAACAAAGCAACTGATCGTCAGAGAAGCAGGGTCCCAGATACCTGCAGATCAGCTACTGATGACTTACTGTATACTGTAGATAGGCCATTGCTTAAATGCAACCAGAGCTTGCATCTCAGCCTGATGGAGATGGCCTGAACGCTCCTCATTGAAAATTTGGCTCCGGAAGGTGGAGGATCTGCAGCGTATAGACCTTGCAAATTTGTTCATTTCATTGTGTTGTTTGTCATATTCAGGCATGTGAACACCTCCTCAGATTACATATGTATACACACCTTGAACTCTTTCTATTTGTTTTGTCTTTTGCTGTATCGAAGATGTTAAATAATAAATAAAAACAAATAATGTTACTATTCCACAAGGACATATAGAAGACTTTAAACTTTGCTTGGTTGGCTTGAAATTTAAAAAAATTGTCCGGTGTACATACATGAAAACAATATCAAGGCACACGTACCATAGTAGCATTCATGGGACTGCCAGCTTGAACTTATCCGTTATTGTTAGGTCTACAAACTAAAGTATGAGGAATAAGCCCACAAATCATAAAAAAGATATGTGGACAAATGTTGCTACAACAATCTGCCCATTTAAGGTGAGGCCGATCACCCAATAAATGAGTGAAACGTTCGTTCACCGGGTGAAACAGTTGCTCGTGCAGGAAACTAAATTATCATTTCTGGGCAGCAGATCATGCTGTCTAAACAGTACACTGCTGCCAAGAAACAATGCAGCTGTATGCCATACTGTGGAGGTGATCGCTGCATTTAAATGCATTAAACTGAACAAGCAGCCAGTTGTTGGGAAGGAACACTTGCTCACCAATAATGGGATGCTAGTAATGGATGACCATCAGCCAGGACGATTCTCGAACGTGTGGTTTGCTATCAAATATTCGCTAACCCCATGTTCGTGCCTATTGACTTTAATGGCAGGCGTACCTGAAAAACCTTTAGGTCATATTTGCAGCCATAAATACTTTCTAGAAGTGCACAAATAGTCCCACAACATGGACAGTGACATACCAGAGGGGGATCAATGGCAAAAAATCCTACAAAAATATGTATTTTAATCAGGGGCCATTTTTATGCATCTTAAAGGGAAACTCTGAAGCCTAGAAAAAAAATGTTTTAGGCCACGGGAGTAAAGGCCCCAAATATTAGGCATTCACCTGGCAGAAAATAACAACTGATTATGTTGCTGGAGGTACATTAGGCGGTCACTGGATAACAATTTTACTGTAGGCTAGTGGAGTTCACCTGACAGAAAAGAACAAGTGATTATGTGGCTGGAGGTACATTAGGCGGTCACTGAATAACAATTTTATTGTATGCCAGTGGAGTACAGGCCCCAAAAATAAGACATTCACCTGACAAAAAAGGCCTTTTATGACACTGTATATACATAAGACAAGGACAATTTTTTGTTCTGGGTAGTGGTGGATATGTGTGGGCTGGCATGAGGAATTTCTATTACACGTGGTCGTCACAGGTGTTGAATTCCTCCGAGATCCATGCTTCATTAATTTTTAGAAATGTGAGGTAGTCCACACTGTTGAGAGCTAGGCGAATGCGCTTATCGGTCACGATCCCCTCTGCTGAACGTCCTTTCGGACAGGACACTCGACGGGGGGCAAGTCAAGAGCTCCATGGCAAATTGTGCCAGCTCTGGCAACAGGTCAAGCCTGAAAACCCAGTAGTCCAGGGGTTCCTCACTTCTCAAAGCGTCCACATCGGCCGTTAACCTGATGTAGTCGGACACCTTACCTTACCGCGACTTATGCGTTGACAGCACAGGCTGCAGATGGCAACATTATTGTCAGCAGTTGACACATTAAAAAAAGCACACACTGCGGAGCCATGTGCCGGCATCCTGGGAGCGCAAGATGTGACCGTGCATGGTGGATAGCTCGCTCCAGATACATTTGCAGTCTGCCTTTTGCTTCCTGTGCACTGTGAGTTCTGCCTGCTTCTCCTCCTTCTCCTCCCTATCTGCTGCTCCGTCTCTCCCTCTGAACTCCCCTCCTCTTCTTCTCTTGTGGGCACCCACATGACGTCCATCGACACGTCATCATCATCACCTTCACCACTACTGACATTAGAGATCTCGGAGTAGACAGCAACAGTGGGGACCACCCTTTTTGGGCTGATCTGGGTACTGTCGTCAGATTGCTGGGTGGTAGCCGTTGCTACCTTCTCTTTCTCATACAATGCCAAGAATGACTGCGATCGGTAAGGTTTGGGAACGTATGGGCAAATGATTCCTCTGACTCGAGTAGAGGGGCTGTGTTGGAGGTGGTCTTTGGGTGTGCACACAGCATTGAGTGAGGAGGGTGCAGATAAAGTGGATGAGGCGAGTGCAGACGTGGAAGGCTAAGTGAGACACTCAACCAACTGCGGTGCGTCCATTGACGTAATCGCACGCACCTTCTACAACTTCCCACTTAGGCTCCGGCCTGGTGCACCTGCTCGACCCCTACCACCCCTGCAAAACAGCCGGCCTCTTGCTCTGCCTGTTATTTTCAAAATGACCTTGTGCCAAAGTCCCTAGAGAAGAGCATTATTTGTGGAAGCAGGTATATCGAACTCCATAATCAGTATTTTTTAAGAAGCAGGTATATCACAGGCCTTAGTCAATATTTAGTGGAAGCAGGTATAACAATCCCCATAATCAATATTTTGTGGAATTGGCATATAGAACCCCTTAATCAATATTTCGTGGAAGCAGGTATATCAAACCCCTTACTCAGTATTTTGTGGAAGCAGGTGTATCGCAGGCCTCAATCAATATTTGGTGGAAGCAGGTATATCAATCCCCTTAATCAGTATGTTGTGGAAGCAGATATCTCGCAGACCTCAATAAATATTTGGTGGAAGCAGGTATATCAAACCTCTTAATCAGTATTTTGTGAAAGCAGGTGTATCGCAGGCCTCAATCAATATTTGGTGGAAGCCGGCATATCAATCCCCTAAATCAGTATTTTGTGGAAGCAGCTATCTCGTAGGCCTCAATCAGTATTTGGTGGAAGCAGGTATATCAAACCCCTTATTCAGACTTTTGTGGAAGCAGGTATAATGAATCCCTTAATCAATATTTGGTTGAAGCAGGTATATCGCACCCCTCAATCAGTATTTTGTAGAAGCAGGTATATCAAACCCCTTAATCAGCATTTTTTCGGAAGCAGGTATATTGTAGCCCTTAGTCAATATTTTGCGGAAGCAGGTATATCTATCCTCATTTTATAAAAATAAATAAATAAGCCTCAAAAATACGTTGCTTGGTGGTGTCGCAGGTCCCGACGGTGAAGTGGGTACAGTTCACACAGGTAAAAGTGTTTCTTTGGATAGGACCGCGCTACCTCTGGAATCACAGAGAATCCACAATCGAAGCCAGCAAGATATTCACAAGCATGGGGAAGCAAACAGGCCAGTCAAAACCTCTCCTCCTCTCCTTTCCAGGCTTCTATGGAACACCAAAATTGCATCCAATAGTGAAGTACCGTCATGCAAGTCGGAGTAAAAACGGTTTTATTATACTCACAATGCACACGTATAAACAAGCAGTATACAATGGATCAAAATCACCCTGTGATTCCAGAGGTAGCGCGGTCCTATCCAAAGAAACACTTATATCTATCCTCATAATCAATATTTTGTGGAAGCAGGTATATAGACCCCCTTAATCAATATTTTGTGGAAGAAGGTGTATCGCAGGCCTCAATCAATATTTTGTGGAAGCAGATATATCAATCAGCTTAATCAGTATTTTGTGGAAGCAGATATCTCACAGGCTTCAATCAATATTTGGTGGAAGCAGGTATATTAATCCCCTTAATCAGTATTTTGTGGAAGCAGCTATCTCGTAGGCCTCAATCAGTATTTGGTGGAAGCAGGTATATCAAATGCCTTAATCAGTATTTTGTAGAAGCAGCTATCTCGTAGGCCTCATTCAGTATTTGGTGGAAGCAGGTATATCAAACCCCTTAATCAGTATTTTGTGGAAGCAGGTATATTGAACTCCTTAATCAATATTTGGTGGAAGCAGGTATATCGCACCCATCAATCAGTATTTTGTGAAAGCAGGTATATCAAACCCCTTAAGCAGCATTTTTTCGGAAGCAGGTATATTGTAGGCCTTAATCAATATTTAGCAGAAGCAGGTATATCAATCCCCATAATCAATATTTTGTGGAAGCAGGTATATAGACCCCTTTAATCTATTTTGTGGAAGCAGGTATATCAAACCTCTTAATCAGTATTTTGTGGAAGCTGGTGTATTCTAGGCCTCAATCAGTATTTGGTGGAAGCAGGTATATCAAACCCCTTAATCAGAATTTTGTGGAAGCAGGTATATTGAACCCCTTAATCAATATTTAGTGGAAGAAGGTATATCGCACCCCTCAATCAGTATTTTGTGGAAGCAGGTATATCAAACCCCTTAATCATTATTTTTCGGAAGCAGGGATATTGTAGGCCTTAGTCAATATTTAGCGGAAGCAGGTATATCAATCCCCATAATCAATATTTTGTGGAAGCAGGTATATAGACCCCCTTAATCAATATTTTGTGGAAGAAGGTATATCAAACCCCTTAATCAGTATTTTGTGGAAGCAGGTGTATCGCAGGCCTCAATCAATATTTGGTGGAAGCAGGCATATCAAACCCCATAATCAGTATTTTTTCAGAAGCAGGTATATCACAGGCCTTACTCAATATTTAGTGGAAGCAGGTATATTAAGCCCCATAATCAATATTTTGTGGAAGCAGGTATATAGAACCCTTAATCAATATTTTGTGGAAGCAGGTATATCAAACCCCTTACTCAGCATATTGTGAAAGCAGGTGTATCGCAGGCCTCAATCAATATTTGGTGGAAGCAGGTAGATCAATCCCCTTAATAAGTAATTGGTGGAAGCTGGTGAATCGCAGCCCTCAATCAGTATTTGGTGGAAGCAGGTATATCAAACCCCTTAATCAGACTTTTGTGGAAGCAGGTATATTGAACTCCTTAATCAATATTTGGTGGAAGCAGGTATATCGCACCCATCAATCAGTATTTTGTGAAAGCAGGTATATCAAACCCCTTAAGCAGCATTTTTTCGGAAGCAGGTATATTGTAGGCCTTAATCAATATTTAGCAGAAGCAGGTATATCAATCCCCATAATCAATATTTTGTGGAAGCAGGTATATAGACCCCTTTAATCTATTTTGTGGAAGCAGGTATATCAAACCTCTTAATCAGTATTTTGTGGAAGCTGGTGTATTCTAGGCCTCAATCAGTATTTGGTGGAAGCAGGTATATCAAACCCCTTAATCAGAATTTTGTGGAAGCAGGTATATTGAACCCCTTAATCAGTATTTAGTGGAAGAAGGTATATCGCACCCCTCAATCAGTATTTTGTGGAAGCAGGTATATCAAACCCCTTAATCATTATTTTTCGGAAGCAGGGATATTGTAGGCCTTAGTCAATATTTAGCGGAAGCAGGTATATCAATCCCCATAATCAATATTTTGTGGAAGCAGGTATATAGACCCCCTTAATCAATATTTTGTGGAAGAAGGTATATCAAACCCCTTAATCAGTATTTTGTGGAAGCAGATGTATCGCAGGCCTCAATCAATATTTGGTGGAAGCAGGCATATCAAACCCCATAATCAGTATTTTTTCAGAAGCAGGTATATCACAGGCCTTACTCAATATTTAGTGGAAGCAGGTATATTAAGCCCCATAATCAATATTTTGTGGAAGCAGGTATATAGAACCCTTAATCAATATTTTGTGGAAGCAGGTATATCAAACCCCTTACTCAGCATATTGTGAAAGCAGGTGTATCGCAGGCCTCAATCAATATTTGGTGGAAGCAGGTAGATCAATCCCCTTAATAAGTAATTGGTGGAAGCTGGTGAATCGCAGCCCTCAATCAGTATTTGGTGGAAGCAGGTATATCAAACCCCTTAATCAGACTTTTGTGGAAGCAGGTATATTGAATCCCTTAATCAATATTTGGTGGAAGCAGGTATATCGCACCCCTCAATCAGTATTTTGTGGAAGCAGGTATATCAAACCCATTAATCAGTATTTTTTCGGAAGCAGGTATATTGTAGGCCTTAGTCAATATTTTGCGGAAGCAGGTATATCTATCCCCATAATCAATATTTTGTGGAAGCAGGTTATAGACCAGCTTATTCAATATTTTGTGGAAGCAGGTGTATCGCAGGCCTCAATCAATATTTTGTGGAAGCAGGTATATCAATCCCCTTAATCAGTATGTTGTGGAAGCAGATATCTCACAGGTAGAGTTGAGCGAACACCTGGATGTTCGGGTTCGAGAAGTTCGGCCGAACTTCCCGGAAATGTTCGGGTTCGGGATCCGAACCCGACCCGAACTTCGTCCCGAACCCGAACCCCATTGAAGTCAATGGGGACCCGAACTTTTCGGCACTAAAAAGGCTGTAAAACAGCCCAGGAAAGGGCTAGAGTGCTGCAAAAGGCAGCAAAATGTAGTTAAATCCCCTGCAAACAAATGTGGATAGGGAAATGAATTAAAATAAAAATAAAATAAATAAAAATAAACCAATATCATTTGGAGAGAGGTCCCATAGCAGAGAATCAGGCTTCATGTCACCCACCACTGGAACAGGCCACTGTCAGATATTTAGACCCCGGCACCCAGACAGAGGAGAGAGGTCCCATAGCAGAGAATCACGCTTCATGTCATAGCAGAGAATCATGCTTCATGTCACCCACCACTGGAACAGGCCATTGTCAGATATTTTTAGGCCCCCGCACCCAGACAGAGGAGAGAGGTCCCATAGCAGAGAATCAGGCTTCATGTCATAGCAGAGAATCAGGCTTCATGTCATAGCAGAGAATCAGGCTTCATATCATAGCAGAGAATCAGGCTTCATGTCATAGCAGAGAATCAGGCTTCATGTCATAGCAGAGAATCAGGCTTCATGTCATAGCAGAGAATCAGGCTTCATGTCACCCACCACTGGAACAGGCCATTGTCAGATATTTTTAGGCCCCAGCACCCAGACAGAGGAGAGAGGTCCCATAGCAGAGAATCAAGCTTCATGTCACCCACCACTGGAACAGGCCATTGTCAGATATTTTTAGGCGCCGGCACCCATGACAGAGGAGAGAGGTCCCATAGCAGAGAATCAGGCTTCATGTCACCCACCACTGGAACAGGCCACTGTCAGATATTTAGACCCCGGCACCCAGACAGAGGAGAGAGGTCCCATAGCAGAGAATCACGCTTCATGTCATAGCAGAGAATCATGTTTCATGTCACCCACCACTGGAACAGGCCATTGTCAGATATTTTTAGGCCCCGGCACCCAGACAGAGGAGAGAGGTCCCATAGCAGAGAATCAGGCTTCATGTCATAGCAGAGAATCAGGCTTCATGTCATAGCAGAGAATCAGGCTTCATATCATAGCAGAGAATCAGGCTTCATGTCATAGCAGAGAATCAGGCTTCATGTCATAGCAGAGAATCAGGCTTCATGTCATAGCAGAGAATCAGGCTTCATGTCACCCACCACTGGAACAGGCCATTGTCAGATATTTTTAGGCCCCGGCACCCAGACAGAGGAGAGAGGTCCCATAGCAGAGAATCAGGCTTCATGTCATAGCAGAGAATCATGCTTCATGTCACCCACCACTGGAACAGGCCATTGTCAGATATTTTTAGGCCCCGGCACCCAGACAGAGGAGAGAAGTCCCATAGCAGAGAATCAGGCTTCATGTCATAGCAGAGAATCAGGCTTCATGTCATAGCAGAGAATCAGGCTTCATGTCATAGCAAAGAATCAGGCTTCATGTCACCCACCACTGGAACAGGCCATTGTCAGATATTTTTAGGCCCCAGCGCCCAGACAGAGGAGAAAGGTCCCATAGCAGAGAATCAGGCTTCATGTCACCCACCACTGGAACAGGCCATTGTCAGATATTTTTAGGCCCCGGCACCCAGACAGAGGAGAGAGGTCCCATAGCAGAGAATCATGCTTCATGTCATAGCAGAGAATCAGGCTTCATGTCATAGCAGAGAATCAGGCTTCATGTCATAGCAGAGAATCAGGCTTCATGTCATAGCAGAGAATCAGGCTTCATGTCACCCACCACTGAAACAGGCCATTGTCAGATATTTTTAGGCCCCGGCACCCAGACAGAGGAGAGAGGTCCCATAGCAGAGAATCAGGCTTCATGGCATAGCAGAGAATCATGCTTCATGTCACCCACCACTGGAACAGTCCATTGTCAGATATTTTTAGGCCCCGGCACCCAGACAGAGTAGACTGGTCCCATAGCAGAGAATCAGGCTTCATATCATAGCAGAGAATCAGGCTTCATGTCATAGCAGAGAATCAGGCTTCATGTCATAGCAGAGAATCGGGCTTCATGTCATAGCAGAGAATCAGGCTTCATGTCATAGCAGAGAATCAGGCTTCATGTCATAGCAGAGAATCAGGCTTCATGTCACCCACCAAAATAATAAAAAAATAATGAAGGGTGGTCCCTTGGGGTTTACCCCAAAATAGACTACTCGTAAATAGACAGAAAAAATGTGAAAAAAGGGGTAGTGACGTTTTAAAACCTAACTTTTAATAGGATAGTTATAAATCCCACCTGGGAAAAGGACCCCTACCTGACAAACAAAACATAGACACAAAAGAACAGAGGACCTGGTGTGACAGTACCCAATGGTCAAATGAACAGGCACGTCCCGGGGTGGGGCGGGACGTGGGTGTTTGACCAATAAGCGTAAGTAAGCAAGATAGTGCTGGTACTGAAGACCGTGGCTTGTGCCGTGGTCTATAAGCATGCCAGGGAGGCAAAAAAGAAAGGGTAGGTCTTACCGGTGGATGGGCAAGAGGACCAGCCGGTCCAGTGCCCTTAGGGGAGATGTTCGCACGTATGGATGCGTCCCTTTGTGCAGGATGATGGTCACTTAGTGCAGGAGGGCCACAGGGAAGAAACTGTCCCTGGTGTTGCCCTACTTGGCCTAAAGCTGCCCTAAGGTGCCTGCTAATACGGGGTCCGATCCCCGCAAGGGGTGGCCCCGTCCGGAACCTAGCCCTAAAAACAGTGACCCTAGATAGCCCTGTAAGGGGCTCAAATGGCCTGGGTCAGCCAATGAGAGAGAGGGAAGAGGATATGGGTGCTAATGTGGATAGATGTATAAAGAAATCCTACACTAGTGTAGATAAATACTCTGTGTCCCTACGCGTTTCGTTGGAGAGTAAAAGGATGCTATATATGTCCTAAAATGAAGGAACTATAGGTAGTTGCCTATGGCAAACCCCACAACTCGTCGGGGGACAGGGGTAAAGGGTACGGTATACCTCCCCTACTCGCAACCTATCTGTATGATCAGGACAGATATGGGGGAGGGGAGGGAGAAAGTGGCGCAGACTTGACGGGACTAGACAGTCCTAGATAACCCAGAATCCTATAAAATGAGAGAAAACACATAGTGGTGCAGTCAGTCTGGGGCGCGCAATACCTAGATATGGTTGCATAATATGGCACTCAGTCTGATGGCATGTTGAATAAAGTTACTCACTGTTAGGCATGGGGGTCATGTGACTTCTCCTCATAGGATGCGGCACAGCAGATACAGGTGCCGACCATCTGCCTGGCGTCTGACAGCGCAAAAGGGCGCGCTGAGAGGTTTAAATGTGAGGTAGGAGGTCCTGTACGCATGCGCAGTGGGCGCCGCCGCCGCTCACGTGCTTGGGAAGGTGTCACGTGACGCGGGCGGACGCGTCCTTGAATGCGCATGCGCAGATAATAGAGCTGGCAGCCGCATCACGTTGTGAGCTCACTACGTCACGCCTGCCCATATTAGTCATGTGATGGGGGCGTGGCAGTGACGGATCGCTGCAGGAGCTGTCCAGCTGTAAGTATGGGAGTGGCTGCTATGTGTCATAGTCCAGCCCCTACAACAGCATACGTACCGATGCTGGGGGAAGAGAGTGGCAATCCACCCCAGCATGGGACCAAGGAGGGGACTTATTTGGCAGTCCATTGGCGGGCATAGAAAGAAATAATAACAGCAATATAGGCCAAACAGCGCACGGCTATACATTAGGGTAGGAGACTAACTATAGAGAGTCGCTACCGGATGAAAGTCAATCAAACAGACAATCAAACCATCAAACGGGGGGCATAGCTGGAATATAACTCCCCCCTGCTAGAATAGTGATGACATATCCCATATCGCATATCGCAGAGCGGCCCCCAGGTTGATTTGGTCCGTACCATGAGAAATCAGCCCATGGTATATCTGGCATGTATGGGGTCAGAGATGGAAACCGCGATATGCGAATTAGGGCTGGTGGAGATAATTAAGGGTAAGGCTCCAGACACATAAGGTCCCAGTGGGAGGGGAGACAAGTATGTAAGCGGTAAGTGTATGTGGTCCATGCTGCAGGTAGCCAATCTTAAAAAGACTGTGTGCTAATGCTGTATATAATGTACAGTAAGCTGACCTAGGAGGGGATCACAGGAAACAGCCATATTGTAATTGGTCATTCAGGCCGAGGGGTTGGGTGGTCTTAAGTTTAAAAATCCACCAGGACTCCCTCTGGAGGATCTTTTTGTCCCAGTCTCCCCCTCTTGGTGGTCTCCTAATGTGTTCTAGGCCTATGAAAGTGATGACTGATTGGCGTCCGTCGTGGGCAGAATGAACGTGTCTTGCCACTGGGGTATCCCTGTTCTTGCGGATATCCCCCATGTGTTCACCTATGCGTACCCGCAGCTCCCTGCGGGTCTTGCCCACATATCTCATGCCGCACTCACAGGTTAGAAGGTAGATAACCCCAGTGGTGCGGCAATTGATGAAATCGCGGATATGATGGATAAAGCCCTCCGCATCCGCTGGCAGGGACTTACACTGTATGATGAATTTGCAGAAGGTGCAGCGGCCGCACCTAAAACAACCACGGACTGGACTAGGCAGCCACGTATTTTTCTTAGGGGGATTATAGTGGCTGTGGACGAAACGGTCTCGCAGATTAGTCCCCCTCCTAAAGGTCACTGACGGGTGGGGGCTAACTGCGTCGACCAGGTCAGGGTCCATCAAAAGGGTGCTCCAGTTCCGTCCAAGGATCTCTTTAATTTTGGCTGCAGCAGTGTCAAAAGTACCTATAACTCTTAGTATATTAGGACTCTCCACTTTCTGGTCCCCAGTTGGATGCAGCAGTCTAGTGCGCGTCGTCTGCTGTGCTCGCTGGTAGGCCTGTCTGAGGGTGTTGTCTGGGTATCCCCGTGCCAAGAAGCGTTCTCTCAGTTCACCTGCCTGCCGTGTGAATTCTTGCTGGTCAGAACAGTTACGTTTGAGCCGCAAGTATTGGCCCACAGGGATACCCCGCTTCAAAGGGACGGGATGGCAGCTGTCCCAGCGAAGCAGGGAATTGGTGGAGCTCTCCTTGCGGTATATGGTGGTCTGTAAACCCCCTTTAGTGTCTCTCGATATACATAGATCAAGGAAGGGGAGGTTGTTCTGTACAATGGATGAAGTAAACCTCAGATTAATACTGTTGTGATTTAACTCTTCCACCAGCCTACCGAAGTCGTCCTCTGAGCCGCTCCACAAGATGAAGATGTCATCTATGTAGCGGGCCCAGAGGACGATGAACTCCGTGTACCACCCAGGCACGTCACTGAAGACAGTGGTCTCTTCCCACCAGCCCAGGAGCAAGTTGGCATACGATGGTGCGCAGGAGCTGCCCATCGCGGTGCCCCTGAGCTGGTGGTAGATGCGTCCGTCAAAAAGGAAGCAATTGCTCGTAAGCACAAAGTTCAAAAGATGGATAACGAGCTCATTGTGCGCCGTGAACTGTGAACCTCTAGCCCTCAGATAATGGGCAGTGGCTGCAAGACCCTTGTCGTGGGGGGTGGAAGAATACAGGGCCTCAACGTCGATGGAAGCCAGGAACCAACCAGGTTCGAGGTTGAGGTGCTCAAGTTTCGAGAGTAAGTCACCTGTATCCCTCACATACGAGGGGAGGGATTGCACGAAGGGCCCTAATATGCGATCCACATAAATTCCGCAGTTTTGCGGGAGACTACCTACCCCTGACACTATGGGCCGGCCTTTGAGAGGCGAGGTGCCCTTGTGGACCTTGGGTAGGCCGTAAAACGTGGCCATTATGGGATGTGCTGGGTAAAGGAATTCGAATTCCTCACTGCTAATAAGTCTATCTGTTTTAGCTTTAGATAGGATCTCCCTTAGCTCCTGCTGGAGTCTGGGGGTCGGATCAGATGTTAATATCTCGTAGCCTTGTTTGTCTCTGAGAAGCGTGAGGCACATGTCTCGGTAGGCCGAGGTGTCCAGTATGACCACATTCCCCCCTTTGTCGGAGGGCTTGATCACTATATTACTGTCCTTTGACAACTCTAAGATGGCTTGTCTTTCCTTCCAGCTACAATTGGATCTCATATGGTTAGTAGTAATCTTGGACAGCTCAGCGGTAGTCTGTCTGAGAAAAACGTCCACACAGGAAATGTCCCCCACCGGAGGCATTTTGGTGCTCCTGTTTTTTAGATTGGTGAAGGGACCAGTGCCATCTGGACAGTCTGGAACAGTGTCCAGGTTGAACAGAAAATGCACATCGCTCAGGATCTCCACCGGCACGCCCAGCTCACGGCTCTCCTTCTTGTCTTTGAGCTTGAAGTATTTGTGCCACTTCAACTTACGGGCGAACAGGTGGAGATCCTTGGTCCAGCGGAAAAGATCAAATTGCGTGGTAGGGACAAAAGACAAGCCTCGTCTGAGTACCTTATACTCTGTCTCCTATGAGGAGAAATCACATGACCCCCATGCCTAACAGTGAGTAACTTTATTCAACATGCCATCAGACTGAGTGCCATATTATGCAACCATATCTAGGTATTGCGCGCCCCAGACTGACTGCACCACTATGTGTTTTCTCTCATTTTATAGGATTCTGGGTTATCTAGGACTGTCTAGTCCCGTCAAGTCTGCGCCACTTTCTCCCTCCCCTCCCCCATATCTGTCCTGATCATACAGATAGGTTGCGAGTAGGGGAGGTATACCGTACCCTTTACCCCTGTCCCCCGACGAGTTGTGGGGTTTGCCATAGGCAACTACCTATAGTTCCTTCATTTTAGGACATATATAGCATCCTTTTACTCTCCAACGAAACGCGTAGGGACACAGAGTATTTATCTACACTAGTGTAGGATTTCTTTATACATCTATCCACATTAGCACCCATATCCTCTTCCCTCTCTCTCATTGGCTGACCCAGGCCATTTGAGCCCCTTACAGGGCTATCTAGGGTCACTGTTTTTAGGGCTAGGTTCCGGACGGGGCCACCCCTTGCGGGGATCGGACCCCGTATTAGCAGGCACCTTAGGGCAGCTTTAGGCCAAGTAGGGCAACACCAGGGACAGTTTCTTCCCTGTGGCCCTCCTGCACTAAGTGACCATCATCCTGCACAAAGGGACGCATCCATACGTGCGAACATCTCCCCTAAGGGCACTGGACCGGCTGGTCCTCTTGCCCATCCACCGGTAAGACCTACCCTTTCTTTTTTGCCTCCCTGGCATGCTTATAGACCACGGCACAAGCCACGGTCTTCAGTACCAGCACTATCTTGCTTACTTACGCTTATTGGTCAAACACCCACGTCCCGCCCCACCCCGGGACGTGCCTGTTCATTTGACCATTGGGTGTACCTGTCACACCAGGTCCCCTGTTCTTTTGTGTCTATGTTTTGTTTGTCAGGTAGGGGTCCTTTTCCCAGGTGGGATTTATAACTATCCTATTAAAAGTTAGGTTTTAAAACGTCACTACCCCTTTTTTCACATTTTTTCATGTCACCCACCACTGGAACAGGCCATTGTCAGATATTTTTAGGCCCCGGCACCCAGACAGAGTAGAGAAGTCCCATAGCAGAGAATCAGGCTTCATGTCATAGCAGAGAATCAGGCTTCATGTCATAGCAGAGAATCAGGCTTCATGTCATAGCAGAGAATCAGGCTCCATGTCACCCACCACTGGAACAGGCCATTGTCAGATATTTTTAGGCCCCGGCACCCAGACAGAGGAGAGAGGTCCCATAGCAGAGAATCAGGCTTCATGGCATAGCAGAGAATCATGCTTCATGTCACCCACCACTGGAACAGGCCATTGTCAGATATTTTTAGGCCCCGGCACCCAGACAGAGGAGAGAGGTCCCATAGCAGAGAATCACGCTTCATGTCATAGCAGAGAATCAGGCTTCATGTCATAGCAGAGAATCAGGCTTCATGTCACCCACCACTGGAACAGGCCATTGTCAGATATTTTTAGGCCCCAGCACCCAGACAGAGGAGAGAGGTCCCATAGCAGAGAATCAGGCTTCATGTCATAGCAGAGAATCATGCTTCATGTCACCAACCACTGGAACAGGCCATTGTCAGATATTTTTAGGCCCCGGCACCCAGACAGAGGAGAGAGGTCCCATAGCAGAGAATCAGGCTTCATGTCATAGCAGAGAATCAGGCTTCATGTCATAGCAGAGAGTCAGGCTTCATGTCACCCACCACTGGAACAGGCCATTGTCAGATATTTTTAGGCCCCAGCACCCAGACAGAGGAGAGGTTCATTCAACTTTGGGTTGCCCCGCAATATAATGGTAAAATGAAAATAAAAAAAGGATTGAATGAGGAAGTGCCCTGGAGTACAATAATATATGGTTAAGGGGAGGTAGTTAATGTCTAATCTGCACAAGGGATGGACAGGTCCTGTGGGATCCATGCCTGGTTCATTTTTATGAACGTCAGCTTGTCCACATTGGCTGTAGACAGGCGGCTGCGTTTGTCTGTAATGACGCCCCCTGCCGTGCTGAATACACGTTCAGACAAAACGCTGGCCGCCGGGAAGGCCAGCACCTCCAAGGCATAAAAGGCTAGCTCTGGCCACGTGGACAATTTGTCGACCCAGAAGTTGAATGGGGCCGAACTATCAGTCAGTACGTGGAGGGGTGTGCACACGTACTGCTCCACCATGTTAGTGAAATGTTGCCTCCTGCTAATGCAGCGTACTCAAGTTGTGTGTAGAAATGTGTTCCTGGGTGTAGTAGTGCAATAAACACTAACCTGAGACGGCTGACTCTCTGCATAGGCAGGTGATGGTAGGAAAATGTTCGTGACGCCAGTGCCAATTAAACGGTGGCACGCCGTTGCTGATAGCAGGAATAACTGAGGAACCACGTGATGTTAAAACAAAACTCCAACTTTAGTAGTTTCCACATAGAGACATTAACGGAAGCACAGTTCCTTTGCATACAGTTGATTTTTCAATACGGTCGATGCAGGCAATACAGATTAAGCAAGGTGATTTCAGAGTGTGAAACACAGGACTTGCAGTACAGGAGCTTGCACTCTATTCCTGACTGATCCTGGGACATAGAAAATCCTCTCCAAGGCCCAATACCTTAACTCTGGCGTATATCCTTGGTTCTCTCTTTATAAAGTACCTCCTCTGTTATATTGAGTACCTCTTGCTTCTCTGCGCTTTGCCTCTGTCTCCCTCTCAGCTTCCTCAGGCTCTAGAAACTTCTGAGCTCTAGACTAGACTGACTTTTGCTTCCCTGTCTGGGCCTTATATAAACTAGGGCTCTCTAGCTCCCTCTAGTGACTAGAAGCTGGAATGACACCCCTAGCAGGCCTGTACATGCAAGTGTCACAGTAACAGGGAAATACATAGCATTACATTACATGACAATTTATAAAGATGACATATACCAACTTCCCCATAATAAAGGGGGGACGACAGCACACCAAGTGACACTTTTGTAGTGACGGGCATTACAGTCCCCGTACACTACATACCCCACTGCTTTAAGCTGAGTACGACCTCGTACTCCATCAGGGCTCGCCCAACTGGAATCTCTACCTGAAACAGAAAAAAGAGACATGCAGGCATACATACATGTAATTCATCTGCATTTACATTCATATCAGGTCCAATTGGCAAAGATGAAGGGTGGTGACAAGGGGCGTCGTTCTCTTCTCCTCAGGATAATGAATGGAACTGGGGCGCTGACCTGGCACAGCGTAACATTATAACCAGGATAGTCCATGACAATGAATAAGTCCATAATAGAACAGCTTACTGTACATTATAATAGGTCAGCTTACTGTACATTATATACAGCATTAGCACACAGTCTTTTTAAGATTGGCTACCTGCAGCATGGACCACATACACTTACCGCTTACATACTTGTCTCCCCTCCCACTGGGACCTTATGTGTCTGGAGCCTTACCCTTAATTATCTCCACCAGCCCTAATTCGCATATCGCGGTTTCCATCTCTGACCCCATACATGCCAGATATACCATGGGCTGATTTCTCATGGTACGGACCAAATCAACCTGGGGGCCGCTCTGCGATATGCGATATGGGATATGTCATCACTATTCTAGCAGGGGGGAGTTATATTCCAGCTATGCCCCCCGTTTGATGGTTTGATTGTCTGTTTGATTGACTTTCATCCGGTAGCGACTCTCTATAGTTAGTCTCCTACCCTAATGTATAGCCGTGCGCTGTTTGGCCTATATTGCTGTTATTATTTCTTTCTATGCCCGCCAATGGACTGCCAAATAAGTCCCCTCCTTGGTCCCATGCTGGGGTGGATTGCCACTCTCTTCCCCCAGCATCGGTACGTATGCTGTTGTAGGGGCTGGACTATGACACATAGCAGCCACTCCCATACTTACAGCTGGACAGCTCCTGCAGCGATCCGTCACTGCCACGCCCCCATCACATGACTAATATGGGCAGGCGTGACGTAGTGAGCTCACAACGTGATGCGGCTGCCAGCTCTATTATCTGCGCATGCGCATTCAAGGACGCGTCCGCCCGCGTCACGTGACACCTTCCCAAGCACGTGAGCGGCGGCGGCGCCCACTGCGCATGCGTACAGGACCTCCTACCTCACATTTAAACCTCTCAGCGCGCCCTTTTGCGCTGTCAGACGCCAGGCAGATGGTCGGCACCTGTATCTGCTGTGCCGCATCCTATGAGGAGAAGTCACATGACCCCCATGCCTAACAGTGAGTAACTTTATTCAACATGCCATCAGACTGAGTGCCATATTATGCAACCATATCTAGGTATTGCGCGCCCCAGACTGACTGCACCACTATGTGTTTTCTCTCATTTTATAGGATTCTGGGTTATCTAGGACTGTCTAGTCCCGTCAAGTCTGCGCCACTTTCTCCCTCCCCTCCCCCATATCTGTCCTGATCATACAGATAGGTTGCGAGTAGGGGAGGTATACCGTACCCTTTACCCCTGTCCCCCGACGAGTTGTGGGGTTTGCCATAGGCAACTACCTATAGTTCCTTCATTTTAGGACATATATAGCATCCTTTTACTCTCCAACGAAACGCGTAGGGACACAGAGTATTTATCTACACTAGTGTAGGATTTCTTTATACATCTATCCACATTAGCACCCATATCCTCTTCCCTCTCTCTCATTGGCTGACCCAGGCCATTTGAGCCCCTTACAGGGCTATCTAGGGTCACTGTTTTTAGGGCTAGGTTCCGGATGGGGCCACCCCTTGCGGGGATCGGACCCCGTATTAGCAGGCACCTTAGGGCAGCTTTAGGCCAAGTAGGGCAACACCAGGGACAGTTTCTTCCCTGTGGCCCTCCTGCACTAAGTGACCATCATCCTGCACAAAGGGACGCATCCATACGTGCGAACATCTCCCCTAAGGGCACTGGACCGGCTGGTCCTCTTGCCCATCCACCGGTAAGACCTACCCTTTCTTTTTTGCCTCCCTGGCATGCTTATAGACCACGGCACAAGCCACGGTCTTCAGTACCAGCACTATCTTGCTTACTTACGCTTATTGGTCAAACACCCACGTCCCGCCCCACCCCGGGACGTGCCTGTTCATTTGACCATTGGGTGTACCTGTCACACCAGGTCCCCTGTTCTTTTGTGTCTATGTTTTGTTTGTCAGGTAGGGGTCCTTTTCCCAGGTGGGATTTATAACTATCCTATTAAAAGTTAGGTTTTAAAACGTCACTACCCCTTTTTTCACATTTTTTCTGTCTATTTACGAGTAGTCTATTTTGGGGTAAACCCCAAGGGACCACCCTTCATTATTTTTCTGTTACCCATTAGGGGACATGGCAGGTTTCCTGACCACGGGCCTAGATAGAGATTCGTGGCTCACTGAAGCCCAAACTGTCTTCTCAGAACAGGCCTTCACCCAAAAAAAGTACACTCCCACCCTGAACGGGGCGTTTACAGAACTTTCCCGGATATACAAGGAACACATCAGTTCATGGTGGGAGGTACAGGCATTAGAAAACTATATCAAACAAGGGATAGTCCCCCGAGGCCTTCGCATATCACTTAATCCATCCAGCCGGATCAAAAATCCAGGGTTATTAAAGAAGTGGGAGAAGGAGGCCACCGCCAGTTCCCTGCGGTTCATGCAGTTACTGCTAGATGAAGAAAGGGCACTACTTACAAGAGCAGAGGGGAATTTAGCGGATCAAATCGAGACCACCAAAAAATTCAAACAAGAGGCCGATTTTAGTACCAAAGAAAACCAGTTACAGAATACAATAGAAAGGTACCAATACCATCTGAAGGAACGAAAACACAGGCAGTTCGCTAGGGATTCCCAGGAATTCAAGGAGAACAAGGCCTATTTATTCCTCACTGCCCCAGACTATTCTCAAAGAACGGACGTGTCTTCCACCGATACCGACGTCTCAGATAGTGAGAGGGATAGATACCCTAGAACTAGAGGACGTGGGCGTGGTAGATCTAGACGCCGGGGAGGTCGGGGCGGTCGCTATAACACCTACCAGTCATACGACCAAGTACCATGCGCGCCTATCAACCAACAACCCTCTGCTCCGCAACCTTCATCATCTGCCTCTTTTTTAGAACAAACTATGCACTACCCACTCCGAAACCGCAACATCAACCCCCCACCCAACTAGTAGGGCATACTGAAGATAAACTAGTCATTAACCTCTCATCCCGTCCCTTAACAGAGACAGAGTATAAGGTACTCAGACGAGGCTTGTCTTTTGTCCCTACCACGCAATTTGATCTTTTCCGCTGGACCAAGGATCTCCACCTGTTCGCCCGTAAGTTGAAGTGGCACAAATACTTCAAGCTCAAAGACAAGAAGGAGAGCCGTGAGCTGGGCGTGCCGGTGGAGATCCTGAGCGATGTGCATTTCCTGTTCAACCTGGACACTGTTCCAGACTGTCCAGATGGCACTGGTCCCTTCACCAATCTAAAAAACAGGAGCACCAAAATGCCTCCGGTGGGGGACATTTCCTGTGTGGACGTTTTTCTCAGACAGACTACCGCTGAGCTGTCCAAGATTACTACTAACCATATGAGATCCAATTGTAGCTGGAAGGAAAGACAAGCCATCTTAGAGTTGTCAAAGGACAGTAATATAGTGATCAAGCCCTCCGACAAAGGGGGGAATGTGGTCATACTGGACACCTCGGCCTACCGAGACATGTGCCTCACGCTTCTCAGAGACAAACAAGGCTACGAGATATTAACATCTGATCCGACCCCCAGACTCCAGCAGGAGCTAAGGGAGATCCTATCTAAAGCTAAAACAGATAGACTTATTAGCAGTGAGGAATTCGAATTCCTTTACCCAGCACATCCCATAATGGCCACGTTTTACGGCCTACCCAAGGTCCACAAGGGCACCTCGCCTCTCAAAGGCCGGCCCATAGTGTCAGGGGTAGGTAGTCTCCCGCAAAACTGCGGAATTTATGTGGATCGCATATTAGGGCCCTTCGTGCAATCCCTCCCCTCGTATGTGAGGGATACAGGTGACTTACTCTCGAAACTTGAGCACCTCAACCTCGAACCTGGTTGGTTCCTGGCTTCCATCGACGTTGAGGCCCTGTATTCTTCCATCCCCCACGACAAGGGTCTTGCAGCCACTGCCCATTATCTGAGGGCTAGAGGTTCACAGTTCACGGCGCACAATGAGCTCGTTATCCATCTTTTGAACTTTGTGCTTACGAGCAATTGCTTCCTTTTTGACGGACGCATCTACCACCAGCTCAGGGGCACCGCGATGGGCAGCTCCTGCGCGCCATCGTATGCCAACTTGCTCCTGGGCTGGTGGGAAGAGACCACTGTCTTCAGTGACGTGCCTGGGTGGTACACGGAGTTCATCGTCCTCTGGGCCCGCTACATAGATGACATCTTCATCTTGTGGAGCGGCTCAGAGGACGACTTCGGTAGGCTGGTGGAAGAGTTAAATCACAACAGTATTAATCTGAGGTTTACTTCATCCATTGTACAGAACAACCTCCCCTTCCTTGATCTATGTATATCGAGAGACACTAAAGGGGGTTTACAGACCACCATATACCGCAAGGAGAGCTCCACCAATTCCCTGCTTCGCTGGGACAGCTGCCATCCCGTCCCTTTGAAGCGGGGTATCCCTGTGGGCCAATACTTGCGGCTCAAACGTAACTGTTCTGACCAGCAAGAATTCACACGGCAGGCAGGTGAACTGAGAGAACGCTTCTTGGCACGGGGATACCCAGACAACACC
The DNA here is from genome assembly GCF_905171765.1 of Bufo bufo. Classification (NCBI taxonomy): domain Eukaryota; kingdom Metazoa; phylum Chordata; class Amphibia; order Anura; family Bufonidae; genus Bufo; species Bufo bufo. The sequence continues at coordinate 149,755,428 of NC_053392.1, read as the reverse complement.
CTCAGACAGGCCTACCAGCGAGCACAGCAGACGACGCGCACTAGACTGCTGCATCCAACTGGGGACCAGAAAGTGGAGAGTCCTAATATACTAAGAGTTATAGGTACTTTTGACACTGCTGCAGCCAAAATTAAAGAGATCCTTGGACGGAACTGGAGCACCCTTTTGATGGACCCTGACCTGGTCGACGCAGTTAGCCCCCACCCGTCAGTGACCTTTAGGAGGGGGACTAATCTGCGAGACCGTTTCGTCCACAGCCACTATAATCCCCCTAAGAAAAATACGTGGCTGCCTAGTCCAGTCCGTGGTTGTTTTAGGTGCGGCCGCTGCACCTTCTGCAAATTCATCATACAGTGTAAGTCCCTGCCAGCGGATGCGGAGGGCTTTATCCATCATATCCGCGATTTCATCAATTGCCGCACCACTGGGGTTATCTACCTTCTAACCTGTGAGTGCGGCATGAGATATGTGGGCAAGACCCGCAGGGAGCTGCGGGTACGCATAGGTGAACACATGGGGGATATCCGCAAGAACAGGGATACCCCAGTGGCAAGACACGTTCATTCTGCCCACGACGGACGCCAATCAGTCATCACTTTCATAGGCCTAGAACACATTAGGAGACCACCAAGAGGGGGAGACTGGGACAAAAAGATCCTCCAGAGGGAGTCCTGGTGGATTTTTAAACTTAAGACCACCCAACCCCTCGGCCTGAATGACCAATTACAATATGGCTGTTTCCTGTGATCCCCTCCTAGGTCAGCTTACTGTACATTATATACAGCATTAGCACACAGTCTTTTTAAGATTGGCTACCTGCAGCATGGACCACATACACTTACCGCTTACATACTTGTCTCCCCTCCCACTGGGACCTTATGTGTCTGGAGCCTTACCCTTAATTATCTCCACCAGCCCTAATTCGCATATCGCGGTTTCCATCTCTGACCCCATACATGCCAGATATACCATGGGCTGATTTCTCATGGTACGGACCAAATCAACCTGGGGGCCGCTCTGCGATATGCGATATGGGATATGTCATCACTATTCTAGCAGGGGGGAGTTATATTCCAGCTATGCCCCCCGTTTGATGGTTTGATTGTCTGTTTGATTGACTTTCATCCGGTAGCGACTCTCTATAGTTAGTCTCCTACCCTAATGTATAGCCGTGCGCTGTTTGGCCTATATTGCTGTTATTATTTCTTTCTATGCCCGCCAATGGACTGCCAAATAAGTCCCCTCCTTGGTCCCATGCTGGGGTGGATTGCCACTCTCTTCCCCCAGCATCGGTACGTATGCTGTTGTAGGGGCTGGACTATGACACATAGCAGCCACTCCCATACTTACAGCTGGACAGCTCCTGCAGCGATCCGTCACTGCCACGCCCCCATCACATGACTAATATGGGCAGGCGTGACGTAGTGAGCTCACAACGTGATGCGGCTGCCAGCTCTATTATCTGCGCATGCGCATTCAAGGACGCGTCCGCCCGCGTCACGTGACACCTTCCCAAGCACGTGAGCGGCGGCGGCGCCCACTGCGCATGCGTACAGGACCTCCTACCTCACATTTAAACCTCTCAGCGCGCCCTTTTGCGCTGTCAGACGCCAGGCAGATGGTCGGCACCTGTATCTGCTGTGCCGCATCCTATGAGGAGAAGTCACATGACCCCCATGCCTAACAGTGAGTAACTTTATTCAACATGCCATCAGACTGAGTGCCATATTATGCAACCATATCTAGGTATTGCGCGCCCCAGACTGACTGCACCACTATGTGTTTTCTCTCATTTTATAGGATTCTGGGTTATCTAGGACTGTCTAGTCCCGTCAAGTCTGCGCCACTTTCTCCCTCCCCTCCCCCATATCTGTCCTGATCATACAGATAGGTTGCGAGTAGGGGAGGTATACCGTACCCTTTACCCCTGTCCCCCGACGAGTTGTGGGGTTTGCCATAGGCAACTACCTATAGTTCCTTCATTTTAGGACATATATAGCATCCTTTTACTCTCCAACGAAACGCGTAGGGACACAGAGTATTTATCTACACTAGTGTAGGATTTCTTTATACATCTATCCACATTAGCACCCATATCCTCTTCCCTCTCTCTCATTGGCTGACCCAGGCCATTTGAGCCCCTTACAGGGCTATCTAGGGTCACTGTTTTTAGGGCTAGGTTCCGGACGGGGCCACCCCTTGCGGGGATCGGACCCCGTATTAGCAGGCACCTTAGGGCAGCTTTAGGCCAAGTAGGGCAACACCAGGGACAGTTTCTTCCCTGTGGCCCTCCTGCACTAAGTGACCATCATCCTGCACAAAGGGACGCATCCATACGTGCGAACATCTCCCCTAAGGGCACTGGACCGGCTGGTCCTCTTGCCCATCCACCGGTAAGACCTACCCTTTCTTTTTTGCCTCCCTGGCATGCTTATAGACCACGGCACAAGCCACGGTCTTCAGTACCAGCACTATCTTGCTTACTTACGCTTATTGGTCAAACACCCACGTCCCGCCCCACCCCGGGACGTGCCTGTTCATTTGACCATTGGGTGTACCTGTCACACCAGGTCCCCTGTTCTTTTGTGTCTATGTTTTGTTTGTCAGGTAGGGGTCCTTTTCCCAGGTGGGATTTATAACTATCCTATTAAAAGTTAGGTTTTAAAACGTCACTACCCCTTTTTTCACATTTTTTCATGTCACCCACCACTGGAACAGGCCATTGTCAGATATTTTTAGGCCCCGGCACCCAGACAGAGTAGAGAGGTCCCATAGCAGAGAATCAGGCTTCATGTCATAGCAGAGAATCAGGCTTCATGTCATAGCAGAGAATCAGGCTTCATGTCATAGCAGAGAATCAGGCTCCATGTCACCCACCACTGGAACAGGCCATTGTCAGATATTTTTAGGCCCCGGCACCCAGACAGAGGAGAGAGGTCCCATAGCAGAGAATCAGGCTTCATGGCATAGCAGAGAATCATGCTTCATGTCACCCACCACTGGAACAGGCCATTGTCAGATATTTTTAGGCCCCGGCACCCAGACAGAGGAGAGAGGTCCCATAGCAGAGAATCACGCTTCATGTCATAGCAGAGAATCAGGCTTCATGTCATAGCAGAGAATCAGGCTTCATGTCACCCACCACTGGAACAGGCCATTGTCAGATATTTTTAGGCCCCAGCACCCAGACAGAGGAGAGAGGTCCCATAGCAGAGAATCAGGCTTCATGGCATAGCAGAGAATCATGCTTCATGTCACCAACCACTGGAACAGGCCATTGTCAGATATTTTTAGGCCCCGGCACCCAGACAGAGGAGAGAGGTCCCATAGCAGAGAATCAGGCTTCATGTCATAGCAGAGAATCAGGCTTCATGTCATAGCAGAGAGTCAGGCTTCATGTCACCCACCACTGGAACAGGCCATTGTCAGATATTTTTAGGCCCCAGCACCCAGACAGAGGAGAGGTTCATTCAACTTTGGGTTGCCCCGCAATATAATGGTAAAATGAAAATAAAAAAAGGATTGAATGAGGAAGTGCCCTGGAGTACAATAATATATGGTTAAGGGGAGGTAGTTAATGTCTAATCTGCACAAGGGATGGACAGGTCCTGTGGGATCCATGCCTGGTTCATTTTTATGAACGTCAGCTTGTCCACATTGGCTGTAGACAGGCGGCTGCGTTTGTCTGTAATGACGCCCCCTGCCGTGCTGAATACACGTTCAGACAAAACGCTGGCCGCCGGGAAGGCCAGCACCTCCAAGGCATAAAAGGCTAGCTCTGGCCACGTGGACAATTTGTCGACCCAGAAGTTGAATGGGGCCGAACTATCAGTCAGTACGTGGAGGGGTGTGCACACGTACTGCTCCACCATGTTAGTGAAATGTTGCCTCCTGCTAATGCAGCGTACTCAAGTTGTGTGTAGAAATGTGTTCCTGGGTGTAGTAGTGCAATAAACACTAACCTGAGACGGCTGACTCTCTGCATAGGCAGGTGATGGTAGGAAAATGTTCGTGACGCCAGTGCCAATTAAACGGTGGCACGCCGTTGCTGATAGCAGGAATAACTGAGGAACCACGTGATGTTAAAACAAAACTCCAACTTTAGTAGTTTCCACATAGAGACATTAACGGAAGCACAGTTCCTTTGCATACAGTTGATTTTTCAATACGGTCGATGCAGGCAATACAGATTAAGCAAGGTGATTTCAGAGTGTGAAACACAGGACTTGCAGTACAGGAGCTTGCACTCTATTCCTGACTGATCCTGGGACATAGAAAATCCTCTCCAAGGCCCAATACCTTAACTCTGGCGTATATCCTTGGTTCTCTCTTTATAAAGTACCTCCTCTGTTATATTGAGTACCTCTTGCTTCTCTGCGCTTTGCCTCTGTCTCCCTCTCAGCTTCCTCAGGCTCTAGAAACTTCTGAGCTCTAGACTAGACTGACTTTTGCTTCCCTGTCTGGGCCTTATATAAACTAGGGCTCTCTAGCTCCCTCTAGTGACTAGAAGCTGGAATGACACCCCTAGCAGGCCTGTACATGCAAGTGTCACAGTAACAGGGAAATACATAGCATTACATTACATGACAATTTATAAAGATGACATATACCAACTTCCCCATAATAAAGGGGGGACGACAGCACACCAAGTGACACTTTTGTAGTGACGGGCATTACAGTCCCCGTACACTACATACCCCACTGCTTTAAGCTGAGTACGACCTCGTACTCCATCAGGGCTCGCCCAACTGGAATCTCTACCTGAAACAGAAAAAAGAGACATGCAGGCATACATACATGTAATTCATCTGCATTTACATTCATATCAGGTCCAATTGGCAAAGATGAAGGGTGGTGACAAGGGGCGTCGTTCTCTTCTCCTCAGGATAATGAATGGAACTGGGGCGCTGACCTGGCACAGCGTAACATTATAACCAGGATAGTCCATGACAATGAATAAGTCCATAATAGAACAGCTTACTGTACATTATAATAGGTCAGCTTACTGTACATTATATACAGCATTAGCACACAGTCTTTTTAAGATTGGCTACCTGCAGCATGGACCACATACACTTACCGCTTACATACTTGTCTCCCCTCCCACTGGGACCTTATGTGTCTGGAGCCTTACCCTTAATTATCTCCACCAGCCCTAATTCGCATATCGCGGTTTCCATCTCTGACCCCATACATGCCAGATATACCATGGGCTGATTTCTCATGGTACGGACCAAATCAACCTGGGGGCCGCTCTGCGATATGCGATATGGGATATGTCATCACTATTCTAGCAGGGGGGAGTTATATTCCAGCTATGCCCCCCGTTTGATGGTTTGATTGTCTGTTTGATTGACTTTCATCCGGTAGCGACTCTCTATAGTTAGTCTCCTACCCTAATGTATAGCCGTGCGCTGTTTGGCCTATATTGCTGTTATTATTTCTTTCTATGCCCGCCAATGGACTGCCAAATAAGTCCCCTCCTTGGTCCCATGCTGGGGTGGATTGCCACTCTCTTCCCCCAGCATCGGTACGTATGCTGTTGTAGGGGCTGGACTATGACACATAGCAGCCACTCCCATACTTACAGCTGGACAGCTCCTGCAGCGATCCGTCACTGCCACGCCCCCATCACATGACTAATATGGGCAGGCGTGACGTAGTGAGCTCACAACGTGATGCGGCTGCCAGCTCTATTATCTGCGCATGCGCATTCAAGGACGCGTCCGCCCGCGTCACGTGACACCTTCCCAAGCACGTGAGCGGCGGCGGCGCCCACTGCGCATGCGTACAGGACCTCCTACCTCACATTTAAACCTCTCAGCGCGCCCTTTTGCGCTGTCAGACGCCAGGCAGATGGTCGGCACCTGTATCTGCTGTGCCGCATCCTATGAGGAGAAGTCACATGACCCCCATGCCTAACAGTGAGTAACTTTATTCAACATGCCATCAGACTGAGTGCCATATTATGCAACCATATCTAGGTATTGCGCGCCCCAGACTGACTGCACCACTATGTGTTTTCTCTCATTTTATAGGATTCTGGGTTATCTAGGACTGTCTAGTCCCGTCAAGTCTGCGCCACTTTCTCCCTCCCCTCCCCCATATCTGTCCTGATCATACAGATAGGTTGCGAGTAGGGGAGGTATACCGTACCCTTTACCCCTGTCCCCCGACGAGTTGTGGGGTTTGCCATAGGCAACTACCTATAGTTCCTTCATTTTAGGACATATATAGCATCCTTTTACTCTCCAACGAAACGCGTAGGGACACAGAGTATTTATCTACACTAGTGTAGGATTTCTTTATACATCTATCCACATTAGCACCCATATCCTCTTCCCTCTCTCTCATTGGCTGACCCAGGCCATTTGAGCCCCTTACAGGGCTATCTAGGGTCACTGTTTTTAGGGCTAGGTTCCGGACGGGGCCACCCCTTGCGGGGATCGGACCCCGTATTAGCAGGCACCTTAGGGCAGCTTTAGGCCAAGTAGGGCAACACCAGGGACAGTTTCTTCCCTGTGGCCCTCCTGCACTAAGTGACCATCATCCTGCACAAAGGGACGCATCCATACGTGCGAACATCTCCCCTAAGGGCACTGGACCGGCTGGTCCTCTTGCCCATCCACCGGTAAGACCTACCCTTTCTTTTTTGCCTCCCTGGCATGCTTATAGACCACGGCACAAGCCACGGTCTTCAGTACCAGCACTATCTTGCTTACTTACGCTTATTGGTCAAACACCCACGTCCCGCCCCACCCCGGGACGTGCCTGTTCATTTGACCATTGGGTGTACCTGTCACACCAGGTCCCCTGTTCTTTTGTGTCTATGTTTTGTTTGTCAGGTAGGGGTCCTTTTCCCAGGTGGGATTTATAACTATCCTATTAAAAGTTAGGTTTTGAAACGTCACTACCCCTTTTTTCACATTTTTTCTGTCTATTTACGAGTAGTCTATTTTGGGGTAAACCCCAAGGGACCACCCTTCATTATTTTTCTGTTACCCATTAGGGGACATGGCAGGTTTCCTGACCACGGGCCTAGATAGAGATTCGTGGCTCACTGAAGCCCAAACTGTCTTCTCAGAACAGGCCTTCACCCAAAAAAAGTACACTCCCACCCTGAACGGGGCGTTTACAGAACTTTCCCGGATATACAAGGAACACATCAGTTCATGGTGGGAGGTACAGGCATTAGAAAACTATATCAAACAAGGGATAGTCCCCCGAGGCCTTCGCATATCACTTAATCCATCCAGCCGGATCAAAAATCCAGGGTTATTAAAGAAGTGGGAGAAGGAGGCCACCGCCAGTTCCCTGCGGTTCATGCAGTTACTGCTAGATGAAGAAAGGGCACTACTTACAAGAGCAGAGGGGAATTTAGCGGATCAAATCGAGACCACCAAAAAATTCAAACAAGAGGCCGATTTTAGTACCAAAGAAAACCAGTTACAGAATACAATAGAAAGGTACCAATACCATCTGAAGGAACGAAAACACAGGCAGTTCGCTAGGGATTCCCAGGAATTCAAGGAGAACAAGGCCTATTTATTCCTCACTGCCCCAGACTATTCTCAAAGAACGGACGTGTCTTCCACCGATACCGACGTCTCAGATAGTGAGAGGGATAGATACCCTAGAACTAGAGGACGTGGGCGTGGTAGATCTAGACGCCGGGGAGGTCGGGGCGGTCGCTATAACACCTACCAGTCATACGACCAAGTACCATGCGCGCCTATCAACCAACAACCCTCTGCTCCGCAACCTTCATCATCTGCCTCTTTTTTAGAACAAACTATGCACTACCCACTCCGAAACCGCAACATCAACCCCCCACCCAACTAGTAGGGCATACTGAAGATAAACTAGTCATTAACCTCTCATCCCGTCCCTTAACAGAGACAGAGTATAAGGTACTCAGACGAGGCTTGTCTTTTGTCCCTACCACGCAATTTGATCTTTTCCGCTGGACCAAGGATCTCCACCTGTTCGCCCGTAAGTTGAAGTGGCACAAATACTTCAAGCTCAAAGACAAGAAGGAGAGCCGTGAGCTGGGCGTGCCGGTGGAGATCCTGAGCGATGTGCATTTTCTGTTCAACCTGGACACTGTTCCAGACTGTCCAGATGGCACTGGTCCCTTCACCAATCTAAAAAACAGGAGCACCAAAATGCCTCCGGTGGGGGACATTTCCTGTGTGGACGTTTTTCTCAGACAGACTACCGCTGAGCTGTCCAAGATTACTACTAACCATATGAGATCCAATTGTAGCTGGAAGGAAAGACAAGCCATCTTAGAGTTGTCAAAGGACAGTAATATAGTGATCAAGCCCTCCGACAAAGGGGGGAATGTGGTCATACTGGACACCTCGGCCTACCGAGACATGTGCCTCACGCTTCTCAGAGACAAACAAGGCTACGAGATATTAACATCTGATCCGACCCCCAGACTCCAGCAGGAGCTAAGGGAGATCCTATCTAAAGCTAAAACAGATAGACTTATTAGCAGTGAGGAATTCGAATTCCTTTACCCAGCACATCCCATAATGGCCACGTTTTACGGCCTACCCAAGGTCCACAAGGGCACCTCGCCTCTCAAAGGCCGGCCCATAGTGTCAGGGGTAGGTAGTCTCCCGCAAAACTGCGGAATTTATGTGGATCGCATATTAGGGCCCTTCGTGCAATCCCTCCCCTCGTATGTGAGGGATACAGGTGACTTACTCTCGAAACTTGAGCACCTCAACCTCGAACCTGGTTGGTTCCTGGCTTCCATCGACGTTGAGGCCCTGTATTCTTCCATCCCCCACGACAAGGGTCTTGCAGCCACTGCCCATTATCTGAGGGCTAGAGGTTCACAGTTCACGGCGCACAATGAGCTCGTTATCCATCTTTTGAACTTTGTGCTTACGAGCAATTGCTTCCTTTTTGACGGACGCATCTACCACCAGCTCAGGGGCACCGCGATGGGCAGCTCCTGCGCGCCATCGTATGCCAACTTGCTCCTGGGCTGGTGGGAAGAGACCACTGTCTTCAGTGACGTGCCTGGGTGGTACACGGAGTTCATCGTCCTCTGGGCCCGCTACATAGATGACATCTTCATCTTGTGGAGCGGCTCAGAGGACGACTTCGGTAGGCTGGTGGAAGAGTTAAATCACAACAGTATTAATCTGAGGTTTACTTCATCCATTGTACAGAACAACCTCCCCTTCCTTGATCTATGTATATCGAGAGACACTAAAGGGGGTTTACAGACCACCATATACCGCAAGGAGAGCTCCACCAATTCCCTGCTTCGCTGGGACAGCTGCCATCCCGTCCCTTTGAAGCGGGGTATCCCTGTGGGCCAATACTTGCGGCTCAAACGTAACTGTTCTGACCAGCAAGAATTCACACGGCAGGCAGGTGAACTGAGAGAACGCTTCTTGGCACGGGGATACCCAGACAACACCCTCAGACAGGCCTACCAGCGAGCACAGCAGACGACGCGCACTAGACTGCTGCATCCAACTGGGGACCAGAAAGTGGAGAGTCCTAATATACTAAGAGTTATAGGTACTTTTGACACTGCTGCAGCCAAAATTAAAGAGATCCTTGGACGGAACTGGAGCACCCTTTTGATGGACCCTGACCTGGTCGACGCAGTTAGCCCCCACCCGTCAGTGACCTTTAGGAGGGGGACTAATCTGCGAGACCGTTTCGTCCACAGCCACTATAATCCCCCTAAGAAAAATACGTGGCTGCCTAGTCCAGTCCGTGGTTGTTTTAGGTGCGGCCGCTGCACCTTCTGCAAATTCATCATACAGTGTAAGTCCCTGCCAGCGGATGCGGAGGGCTTTATCCATCATATCCGCGATTTCATCAATTGCCGCACCACTGGGGTTATCTACCTTCTAACCTGTGAGTGCGGCATGAGATATGTGGGCAAGACCCGCAGGGAGCTGCGGGTACGCATAGGTGAACACATGGGGGATATCCGCAAGAACAGGGATACCCCAGTGGCAAGACACGTTCATTCTGCCCACGACGGACGCCAATCAGTCATCACTTTCATAGGCCTAGAACACATTAGGAGACCACCAAGAGGGGGAGACTGGGACAAAAAGATCCTCCAGAGGGAGTCCTGGTGGATTTTTAAACTTAAGACCACCCAACCCCTCGGCCTGAATGACCAATTACAATATGGCTGTTTCCTGTGATCCCCTCCTAGGTCAGCTTACTGTACATTATATACAGCATTAGCACACAGTCTTTTTAAGATTGGCTACCTGCAGCATGGACCACATACACTTACCGCTTACATACTTGTCTCCCCTCCCACTGGGACCTTATGTGTCTGGAGCCTTACCCTTAATTATCTCCACCAGCCCTAATTCGCATATCGCGGTTTCCATCTCTGACCCCATACATGCCAGATATACCATGGGCTGATTTCTCATGGTACGGACCAAATCAACCTGGGGGCCGCTCTGCGATATGCGATATGGGATATGTCATCACTATTCTAGCAGGGGGGAGTTATATTCCAGCTATGCCCCCCGTTTGATGGTTTGATTGTCTGTTTGATTGACTTTCATCCGGTAGCGACTCTCTATAGTTAGTCTCCTACCCTAATGTATAGCCGTGCGCTGTTTGGCCTATATTGCTGTTATTATTTCTTTCTATGCCCGCCAATGGACTGCCAAATAAGTCCCCTCCTTGGTCCCATGCTGGGGTGGATTGCCACTCTCTTCCCCCAGCATCGGTACGTATGCTGTTGTAGGGGCTGGACTATGACACATAGCAGCCACTCCCATACTTACAGCTGGACAGCTCCTGCAGCGATCCGTCACTGCCACGCCCCCATCACATGACTAATATGGGCAGGCGTGACGTAGTGAGCTCACAACGTGATGCGGCTGCCAGCTCTATTATCTGCGCATGCGCATTCAAGGACGCGTCCGCCCGCGTCACGTGACACCTTCCCAAGCACGTGAGCGGCGGCGGCGCCCACTGCGCATGCGTACAGGACCTCCTACCTCACATTTAAACCTCTCAGCGCGCCCTTTTGCGCTGTCAGACGCCAGGCAGATGGTCGGCACCTGTATCTGCTGTGCCGCATCCTATGAGGAGAAGTCACATGACCCCCATGCCTAACAGTGAGTAACTTTATTCAACATGCCATCAGACTGAGTGCCATATTATGCAACCATATCTAGGTATTGCGCGCCCCAGACTGACTGCACCACTATGTGTTTTCTCTCATTTTATAGGATTCTGGGTTATCTAGGACTGTCTAGTCCCGTCAAGTCTGCGCCACTTTCTCCCTCCCCTCCCCCATATCTGTCCTGATCATACAGATAGGTTGCGAGTAGGGGAGGTATACCGTACCCTTTACCCCTGTCCCCCGACGAGTTGTGGGGTTTGCCATAGGCAACTACCTATAGTTCCTTCATTTTAGGACATATATAGCATCCTTTTACTCTCCAACGAAACGCGTAGGGACACAGAGTATTTATCTACACTAGTGTAGGATTTCTTTATACATCTATCCACATTAGCACCCATATCCTCTTCCCTCTCTCTCATTGGCTGACCCAGGCCATTTGAGCCCCTTACAGGGCTATCTAGGGTCACTGTTTTTAGGGCTAGGTTCCGGACGGGGCCACCCCTTGCGGGGATCGGACCCCGTATTAGCAGGCACCTTAGGGCAGCTTTAGGCCAAGTAGGGCAACACCAGGGACAGTTTCTTCCCTGTGGCCCTCCTGCACTAAGTGACCATCATCCTGCACAAAGGGACGCATCCATACGTGCGAACATCTCCCCTAAGGGCACTGGACCGGCTGGTCCTCTTGCCCATCCACCGGTAAGACCTACCCTTTCTTTTTTGCCTCCCTGGCATGCTTATAGACCACGGCACAAGCCACGGTCTTCAGTACCAGCACTATCTTGCTTACTTACGCTTATTGGTCAAACACCCACGTCCCGCCCCACCCCGGGACGTGCCTGTTCATTTGACCATTGGGTGTACCTGTCACACCAGGTCCCCTGTTCTTTTGTGTCTATGTTTTGTTTGTCAGGTAGGGGTCCTTTTCCCAGGTGGGATTTATAACTATCCTATTAAAAGTTAGGTTTTAAAACGTCACTACCCCTTTTTTCACATTTTTTCATGTCACCCACCACTGGAACAGGCCATTGTCAGATATTTTTAGGCCCCGGCACCCAGACAGAGTAGAGAGGTCCCATAGCAGAGAATCAGGCTTCATGTCATAGCAGAGAATCAGGCTTCATGTCATAGCAGAGAATCAGGCTTCATGTCATAGCAGAGAATCAGGCTCCATGTCACCCACCACTGGAACAGGCCATTGTCAGATATTTTTAGGCCCCGGCACCCAGACAGAGGAGAGAGGTCCCATAGCAGAGAATCAGGCTTCATGGCATAGCAGAGAATCATGCTTCATGTCACCCACCACTGGAACAGGCCATTGTCAGATATTTTTAGGCCCCGGCACCCAGACAGAGGAGAGAGGTCCCATAGCAGAGAATCACGCTTCATGTCATAGCAGAGAATCAGGCTTCATGTCATAGCAGAGAATCAGGCTTCATGTCACCCACCACTGGAACAGGCCATTGTCAGATATTTTTAGGCCCCAGCACCCAGACAGAGGAGAGAGGTCCCATAGCAGAGAATCAGGCTTCATGTCATAGCAGAGAATCATGCTTCATGTCACCAACCACTGGAACAGGCCATTGTCAGATATTTTTAGGCCCCGGCACCCAGACAGAGGAGAGAGGTCCCATAGCAGAGAATCAGGCTTCATGTCATAGCAGAGAATCAGGCTTCATGTCATAGCAGAGAGTCAGGCTTCATGTCACCCACCACTGGAACAGGCCATTGTCAGATATTTTTAGGCCCCAGCACCCAGACAGAGGAGAGGTTCATTCAACTTTGGGTTGCCCCGCAATATAATGGTAAAATGAAAATAAAAAAAGGATTGAATGAGGAAGTGCCCTGGAGTACAATAATATATGGTTAAGGGGAGGTAGTTAATGTCTAATCTGCACAAGGGATGGACAGGTCCTGTGGGATCCATGCCTGGTTCATTTTTATGAACGTCAGCTTGTCCACATTGGCTGTAGACAGGCGGCTGCGTTTGTCTGTAATGACGCCCCCTGCCGTGCTGAATACACGTTCAGACAAAACGCTGGCCGCCGGGAAGGCCAGCACCTCCAAGGCATAAAAGGCTAGCTCTGGCCACGTGGACAATTTGTCGACCCAGAAGTTGAATGGGGCCGAACTATCAGTCAGTACGTGGAGGGGTGTGCACACGTACTGCTCCACCATGTTAGTGAAATGTTGCCTCCTGCTAATGCAGCGTACTCAAGTTGTGTGTAGAAATGTGTTCCTGGGTGTAGTAGTGCAATAAACACTAACCTGAGACGGCTGACTCTCTGCATAGGCAGGTGATGGTAGGAAAATGTTCGTGACGCCAGTGCCAATTAAACGGTGGCACGCCGTTGCTGATAGCAGGAATAACTGAGGAACCACGTGATGTTAAAACAAAACTCCAACTTTAGTAGTTTCCACATAGAGACATTAACGGAAGCACAGTTCCTTTGCATACAGTTGATTTTTCAATACGGTCGATGCAGGCAATACAGATTAAGCAAGGTGATTTCAGAGTGTGAAACACAGGACTTGCAGTACAGGAGCTTGCACTCTATTCCTGACTGATCCTGGGACATAGAAAATCCTCTCCAAGGCCCAATACCTTAACTCTGGCGTATATCCTTGGTTCTCTCTTTATAAAGTACCTCCTCTGTTATATTGAGTACCTCTTGCTTCTCTGCGCTTTGCCTCTGTCTCCCTCTCAGCTTCCTCAGGCTCTAGAAACTTCTGAGCTCTAGACTAGACTGACTTTTGCTTCCCTGTCTGGGCCTTATATAAACTAGGGCTCTCTAGCTCCCTCTAGTGACTAGAAGCTGGAATGACACCCCTAGCAGGCCTGTACATGCAAGTGTCACAGTAACAGGGAAATACATAGCATTACATTACATGACAATTTATAAAGATGACATATACCAACTTCCCCATAATAAAGGGGGGACGACAGCACACCAAGTGACACTTTTGTAGTGACTGGCATTACAGTCCCCGTACACTACATACCCCACTGCTTTAAGCTGAGTACGACCTCGTACTCCATCAGGGCTCGCCCAACTGGAATCTCTACCTGAAACAGAAAAAAGAGACATGCAGGCATACATACATGTAATTCATCTGCATTTACATTCATATCAGGTCCAATTGGCAAAGATGAAGGGTGGTGACAAGGGGCGTCGTTCTCTTCTCCTCAGGATAATGAATGGAACTGGGGCGCTGACCTGGCACAGCGTAACATTATAACCAGGATAGTCCATGACAATGAATAAGTCCATAATAGAACAGCAAAATAGATAAAACAGTATAAAAACGGAACTACCCAGGAGTTTCCTGTGGGTGTAACACAGGCAAGGGCTCGAGTGGAGGAGTCCATTCTTGCGCACAAATGTCAAGTAAGGTATTGCCAGTGGCAACTGTTTGGGAGGAGACACCACCAGAATAGTCAAAGTCTCCTAAACGGACTGGCGGGCGTCCCCTGGTCATCCGGGTAGACCTTCTCAAAACAGGGGTCTCCTCTTCCCTTAGCAACGAGGTAGAAGAGAGAGGAGCAACAGGAGGGTCTCCATCAGGGAGATCTTGGTCAGGAACAACTGGAACAACTAGATCCACTAGAGGGGGAACTGGATCCGGTGCATCTTGAACCAGCTCTTCCAGAGGTGAAGCTACAGTAGGTGCCGGAGCAGGCACCAGCAAGTTCAACCAAGGTGTCAGAAGCCAATGCATGGGATCAGCGTCATACCTCAGATTACTAACAGCCTGCATAGGATCCTCGGGCTGTATTGCTGACTCTGACACAGGATATTCAGATCCAGAACTCTCAGCACTAGGTTCTGGTGTCAGGCAGAGCTTTAACGGTTTCGGTGTACAATTTGGGATCCCTTGTCTTCCCGGGTGATCTCATAAGTGTGAGTTCCAACATTTGGGATTGCCGTGACAACATAGGGACTTCGCTCCCATTTACTGTCCAATTTACTGGTACGGCGGTTATTCTTTAACCATACCACAGCCCCTATTGTCAAGGGTTCTGCATGGGCTGCTTGATCATAGTCTCTCTGCTGTCGGTCCCTAGCATAGTCCATACGCTCCTGAACAATGGCTTTGGCTGTATTCAATCGCCTTTGATGTTCAGCAACCCAGTCGGTGTTAGGTAATGGGTTAATGCAATCAGGTACGTGTATGTCTAATGAATGGTCAGCAGGCAATGTCCCTTGGCGCTCAAACATCAAGTAAAAAGGGGTATACCCGGTGGAACAATGTATGGTATGATTGTATGTGAACATGAGCTGTGGCAACAGACTGGGCCAATCTCCTCTGTTCTCAGGAGGCACGGCCCTCAGCATCTCTATCAAGGTCTGATTCATTTTTTCACATAATCCGTTACCTTGAGGATGGTAGGCCGTTGTCCGGATCTTCTTACAGTTGTGTAAGCAGCACAGTTCATGGAACAGATGGGACTCAAAAGCAGGTCCTTAAACGGTGAGGATCTTTTCCGGACATCCATAGGGCAGGAGGAAGTGCTTCCAGAACATTTCGGCTGTAGTCTTGGCTGTCTGGTCTCTCACAGGCACTGCTACAACAAACTTTGTGAAATGGTCAATAATAGTCATGGCATAAGCATACCCTGAGCGACTAGGCTCCAGTTTCACATGGTCGATGGCGACAAGTTCAAGAGGACGGGTACTTACAATGGGTCTCAGTGGTGCCCTCTGATCATGGTGCTCACTTCGTTTTAAGGCACAGGCTACACACTCCCGACACCACTTCTCCATGTCTTCTCTCATGCCCACCCAGTAAAACCGCTGGCGGATAGTAGCCTCAGTCTTTTGGACCCCAAAGTGACCGGATTGATTGTGGTACATCTCCAACACCATACCTGCATCTGGTGCACTCTCTCGTTGGACACTGGGTCTAGGCTTCTCCGTAGCAATAGGCCCTTTTGTATGAAGAGTTGATGGCGCTGTCTCCACAGTTTGATGAGCTCAGGATCTGCACTCTTACGCCGAATCCTCTCAGGGGCTCTGCCACTAGTAATGAAGTCCAACAACTCACCCAGCACTCTACTTTCAGACTGTAGTTTCACCCACCTTTCTTCTTTAGGATCAGGCCTACTGGAGGGTGAAGGAACTGCAGCTCTGTCATTGGTAGCTCGAGCCTGATCCTGTTGAGCAAATTTGTTATAGAAAGCCGGCATCTCTACATCTTCCCAAGCATCTCGCACATCATCAGGAGCTGTCTCTGTGGGAAGCCTGGATAAAGCATCAGCATTATAATTAGTACGTCCAGCACGATACTTTACAGAGAAATTATAGTTGGCAAGGCGAGAGGCCCATCTCTGCTCCAAGGCCCCCAATTTAGCTGTATTTAGATGCGCCAGAGGGTTATTGTCAGTGAATGCAATGAACGGGGTGGCGGCTAGATAATCCTTGAATTTTTCTGTCACCGCCCACACTAATGCCAGGAACTCTAGTTTGAAGGAACTATAATTCTGGTCATTTTTCTCAGCTCCTTTCAGGGAGCGGCTTGCATATGCTATCACTCTCTCTTTTCCCTCTTGGATTTGGGCTAACACCGCTCCCAGGCCTCGCTTGCTAGCATCGGTATAAAGATGGAAAGGCTTGCTATAATCTGGGTAACCTAACACGGGAGGCTCAGTCAGTTTCTTTTTTAGCAATTGGAACGCTATCTCTCTTTCCTCATTCCACTCAATGGGCACAGGAGTTCTAGGACTCTTTTTGGGTTGCCCCCTCAAGAGTTCCTGGATAGGATCAGCTATTTGAGCAAAATGGGGGATAAAACGTCTATAGTAGCCGGCAAAACCAAGAAAACTCCTCACCTCTTTGACGGTAGTAGGAACCGGCCAATTACGGACAGCTGCTAATTTATCAGGGTCAGGTTGCACTCCCTCTCCGCTTACTACATGCCCCAGGTATCTTACTGCAGGTTTGAGCAGGTGACACTTGGATGGCTTTACCTTCAAGCCATATTTGATAAGGATTTCAAATACTTCTGCCAAATGTTTCAGATGGTCTTCATATGTTTTTGAGTACACAATGACGTCATCTAGATACAGCAGCACTGTTTCGAAGTTTTTGTGACCCAAACACCGTTCCATTAGTCTCTGGAAAGTTCCTGGGGCATTACATAGCCCGAACGGCATACAATTGAATTCGAACAGGCCCATGGGAGTAGTGAAAGCAGTCTTTTCCCTATCTGCAGGGGCCATGGGTACTTGCCAGTAGCCACTGGTCAAGTCCAATGTGGAGAAATAGGCAGAGGAGCCCAGAGCGGTTAGTGACTCCTCAATGCGGGGCAGTGGGTATGCATCTTTGTGGGTTATTTGATTAATTTTCCTATAATCCACACAGAAACGGATACCACCATCCTTTTTCTTTACAAGAACCAGGGGTGCAGCCCACGGACTACGGCTGTCCCGGATTACATTAGAGTCTTTCATCTCTTGGATCATTTCTTTTACAGTCTGATATGAAGTAGGTGGTAAAGGTCTGTATCTCTCCTTGATAGGAGGATGAGAGCCAGTAGGTATGGTGTGTTGTATGGCACTAACCTCTCCATAGTCAGTAGCATGCTTACTGAAGGCCTGGTGGTGCTCCTTGACAAGCTGTAGAATCCCTTCTTGTTGATGTTGGGGGGTAGTCTCGTCCCCTACATGGAGCTCTTCCCACCAGGCCACTTGTGGCTGGGTCACCGGCGAACATCCGCTGACTGCAGCTGGCGGCTTTTCTGTCACTGGAAGACGAATGACATCTTGGAAGGACACCTGGGACAGCTGGGCAACACGGCAATGCTTAGTAAGCGCAACAGGATGATCACTCAGGTTAATCAGACGGACAGGTACTTTACCTTGGGAGACGGTCACCAGGCACTTGGCAGCTCTCACATAAGGGTAATCCTCCATCTGGATTGGTTCTACCAGGGCTGGATAATCTCGGCCTTGGACTCCCAGGACAGCACGACACCATAAAAGAGTTTGAGAATTAGGAGGCAAAGTCACAGGCTTAATATCACTAATCCTGGCAGTACAAATTTCTCCTTTCCCATTAGCAAACCTCTGTTGGGCACTTAACACAGTAATAGTCTTTTGAATCACCCTCCTGGATGCAGAGGAAGCAGTGGGCAAAGTCTGATGTAATACAGCAAGTATTTCTGAATAACAGTCTTTGAAGACATTGGTGCCTAGAATGACAGGATGTCCTCCTCTGTCACCGGCCTGTACTACGATCACTCCCTGTTGAGGCAGGGTTCCTTCTCCCACCTGCAGGGTGGGTTCCCAGTATCCATGAATCTTTACTGGTTTGCCATTGCTGGCGATAATTTCCACCCAGGATTCAGGCGGTTGGGTCAACTGGTTGGTGTCCCAGAACTTTTCAAATGCAGGCAGCTGAATAGTAGTGACCTGAGACCCAGTATCTAATAGGGCTTCAAAGGGGACCCCGTTGATCTCTATATTGATTTTAGGATGGGATCCTACATAACGTGGCATCCAATTTGGATCCTCTGGACCTAGTGTTCTACCTCCCGAGGGGTGGTCCTCAGCCTCAGGGGTTGCCCGTTTAACTGCCAGCACGTGGATTCTGTGTGTCCCAGCTTTTTGCAGTATGTACACACGGGCCGCTTGCGATCTCTATTACGCCTCCCAGGATCCCTGGGGTGAGTCTCTTGGTAAGGAGGTGGGAACGGCCTAGGAGGTGACAGGAATTCTTCATCTAGCATTATGGGTTTTTCCCATTCCTCTATTTTTCTGCACACTTTCTCTAGACTTTTAGTGAGGTGATTTACTTGCTCTGTCAGCATGGCAATAGTATCGGTAGCTGACACTTGAACAGCTTGGCCGGCCTCAGCTCGGTTAGTGATAATCGGTTTTGGCCTGCAGGCTGGTGACTCAGGTGGGGTGCTCAACTCAGGAGATACTGCCGACCCCAGAATTTTTATAGCCAGTTCTTTAAAGTCCAGAAAGGTACTGGTTAGGGTGCTGGGCGGACAGCATCTTTAATTGGGTCCTTATTTGTTCACTAGACACCCCGTTGATAAATTGTTCCCTCAGGGTCTGGTCCTGGTTATCAGCCTCTTTGGGATCTATCTGAATTACAGCCCCTAAAGCCTCCTGAAGTGATAGGGCATAGTCACGGAGGGACTCACTGGACTTCTGTTTCTTGCCAAAGAAATGCATCTTTATCTCTGAGGCAGTCCTAGTTTCAAAAGTGGCCCTGAGGCGGGTGAATATCTGTTCTAGAGTACTCCGCTCAGTAGCAGGCCAGGAAAATACCTCCCTGCGGGCAGCTCCCTCCAGCTGCGCTAGCAGGATTTCCATTTGCTGGTCGGCATTTATGGGGTACAGTTTGAATAATGCCAGCAACTTTTCTTTAAAGTCCCTTAGGGTATGGGTCTCTCCTCTGTAGCGGGGGAACCATGGGGCCCCGAAATAGTAAGGCATGGTAAAGGGCATCATGCTGGGGGCTGTAGGATGATTAGGAGCCGCAAGCTCTCCCGGGGCCGGCTGCTCAGGCACTCCCGGTTCTGACATGGTAGTTTATTGAGATATGGCCGCTGGCGACCAATCCCCTTCCCTACGGTTACAAGTGCTTACCGGTATCGCCGGGCTTGCGCAGGCCAAGTCTCGCGAGATTCCGGACGTCCTGAGCACCCGATAACGTAGAAGAAGCAGGGCCGCGGCGGTGCGATGATGAAGAGGGGCGGGATTCTCTGTGTCCTTGCAGGGATCCGCCCACGAAGGTCCTCAGCAGCGCGGGAAACTTTACTCCAGGAGGCCGGTGGCCATCTTTAGCAAAACGCTGTCCATTCACTGACAGCAAGCAGGATTGTAAAAAGTCCACAAAACCACACTCCAATGCGGCGATTTTCTTCCTCTTGGTAGCGCAACACTGCACAGTGCTTTTTAGAGGTTTTAGGAACACTTTGGGTATGATTTTCAGTTCACAAAGTCCACTTTAAATAAACAGGCAATTTGTCACTTTGGTCACAGGGCAACTGTATAAGGCACAAAGTTCACGCTTCTTGCACTAGAAAGCGTGCGTATCCTGTTCGTGACGCCAAAAGAGAGGTGCAGCGTACTCAAGTTGTGTGTAGAAATGTGTTCCTGGGTGTAGTAATGCAATAAACACTAACCTGAGACGGCTGACTCTCTGCATAGGCAGGTGATGGTAGGAAAATGTTCGTGACGCCAGTGCCAATTAAACGGTGGCACGCCGTTGCTGATAGCAGGAATAACTGAGGAACCACGTGATGTTAAAACAAAACTCCAACTTTAGTAGTTTCCACATAGAGACATTAACGGAAGCACAGTTCCTTTGCATACAGTTGATTTTTCAATACGGTCGATGCAGGCAATACAGATTAAGCAAGGTGATTTCAGAGTGTGAAACACAGGACTTGCAGTACAGGAGCTTGCACTCTATTCCTGACTGATCCTGGGACATAGAAAATCCTCTCCAAGGCCCAATACCTTAACTCTGGCGTATATCCTTGGTTCTCTCTTTATAAAGTACCTCCTCTGTTATATTGAGTACCTCTTGCTTCTCTGCGCTTTGCCTCTGTCTCCCTCTCAGCTTCCTCAGGCTCTAGAAACTTCTGAGCTCTAGACTAGACTGACTTTTGCTTCCCTGTCTGGGCCTTATATAAACTAGGGCTCTCTAGCTCCCTCTAGTGACTAGAAGCTGGAATGACACCCATAGCAGGCCTGTACATGCAAGTGTCACAGTAACAGGGAAATACATAGCATTACATTACATGACAATTTATAAAGATGACATATACCAACTTCCCCATAATAAAGGGGGGACGACAGCACACCAAGTGACACTTTTGTAGTGACGGGCATTA
This sequence comes from Bufo bufo, assembly GCF_905171765.1. Taxonomy (NCBI): domain Eukaryota; kingdom Metazoa; phylum Chordata; class Amphibia; order Anura; family Bufonidae; genus Bufo; species Bufo bufo. Next base: position 149,734,436 of record NC_053392.1, on the reverse strand, counting down.
CAGTCCCCGTACACTACACTAACACGTTCCGTATCAGGTGGTGGTGCAGTTAGCTGTGGCGTGTTGACAAAACTTTTCCACATCTCTGCCATGCTAACCCTGCCCTCAGAGGAGCTGGCCGTGACACAGCTGCGTTGGCGACCTCTTGCTCCTCCTCTGCCTTCGCCTTGGGCTTCCACTTGTTCCCCTGTGACATTTGGGAATGCTCTCAGTAGCGTGTCTACCAATGTGCGCTTGTACTCGCGCATCTTCCTATCACGCTCCAGTGTAGGAAGTAAAGTGGGCACATTGTCTTTGTTCCGGGGATCCAGCAGGGTGGCAACCCAGTAGTCTGCACACGTTAAAATGTGGCCAACTCTGCGGTCGTTGCGCAGGCACTGCAGCATGTAGTCGCTCATGTGTGCCAGGCTGCCCAGAGGTAAGGACAAGCTGTCCTCTGTGGGAGGCGTATCGTCATCGTCCTGCGTTTTCCCCCAGCCACGCACCAGTGATGGGCCCGAGCTGCGTTGGGTGCCACCCCGCTGTGAACATGCTTCATCCTCATCCTCCTCCACCTCCTCCTCATCCTCGTCCTCCTCGTCCTCCAGTAGTGGGCCCTGTCTGGCCACATTTGTACCTGGCCTCTGCTGTTGCAAAAAACCTCCCTCTGAGTCACTTCGAAGAGACTGGCCCAAAAATGCTAAAAATGACCCCTCTTCCTCCTCCTCCTGGGCCACCTCCTCTTCCATCATCGCCCTAAGTGTTTTCTCAAGGAGACATAGAAGTGGTATTGTAACACTGATAACGGCGTCATCGCCACTGGCCATGTTGGTGGAGTACTCGAAACAGGGCACACAGGTCTCGCATGGTGGCCCAGTCATTGGTGGTGAAGTGGTGCTGTTCCGCAGTGCGACTGACCCGTGCGTGCTGCAGCTGAAACTCCACTATGGCCTGCTGCTGCTCGCACAGTCTGTCCAGCATGTGCAAGGTGGAGTTCCACCTGGTGGGCACGTCGCATATGAGGCGGTGAGCAGGAAGGCCGAAGTTACGCTGTAGCGCAGACAGGCGAGCAGCAGCTCTGACATGTCGGGGTAGTTGTGAATGAACTTCTGCACCACCAAATTCGGCACATGCGCCAGGCAAGGGATGTGCGTCAAACCGGCTAGTCCCAGAGCTGAAACGAGATTTTGCCCATTATCGCACACCACCAGGCCAGGCTTGAGGCTCACCGGCAGCAACCACTCGTCGGTCTGTTGTTCTATACCCCGCCACAACTCCTGTGCGGTGTGGGGCCTGTCCCCCTAACATATGAGTTTCAGAATGGCCTGCTGACGTTTACCCCGGGCTGTGCTGAAGTTGGTGGTGAAGGTGTGTGGCTGACTGGATGAGCAGGTGGAAGAAGAGGAGGGGGAAGCCGAGTAGGAGGAGGAGGAGACAGGAGGCAAAGAATGTTGCCCTGCGATCCTTGGCGGCGGAAGGACTTTCGCCAAACAGCTCTTCGCCTAGGGCCCAGCCGCCACTACATTTACCCAGTGTGCAGTTAGGGAGATATAGCGTCCCTGGCCGTGCTTACTGGTCCACGTAACTTTGGTTAGGTGGACCTTGCCACAGATGGCGTTGCGCAGTGCACACTTGATTTTATCGGATACTTGGTTGTGCAGGGAAGGCACGGCTCTCTTGGAGAAGTAGTGGCGGCTGGGAACAACATACTGTGGGACAGCAAGCGACATGAGCTGTTTGAAGCTGTCTGTGTCCACCAGCCTGAATGACAGTATTTCATAGGCCAGTAGTTTAGAAATGCTGGCATTCAGGGCCAGGGATCGAGGGTGGCTAGGTGGGAATTTACGCTTTCTCTCAAATGTTTGTGAGATGGAGAGCTGAACGCTGCCGTGTGACATGGTTGAGATGCTTGGTGACGGAGGTGGTGGTGGTGTTGGTGGTACATCCTTTGTTTGCTGGGCGGCAGGTGCCAACGTTCCTCCAGAGGCGGAGGAAGAGGCCAAGGCGGCAGCAGCAGAAGAGGTAGCAGGGGGAGCCTGAGTGAGTTCCTTGTTTTTAAGGTGTTTACTCCACTGCAGTTTATGCTTTGCATGCAGGTGCCTGGTCATGCAGGTTGTGCTAAGGTTCAGAACGTTAATGCCTCGCTTCAGGCTCTGATGGCACAGCGTGCAAACCACTCGGGTCTTGTCGTCAGCCCATTGTTTAAAGAAGTGCCATGCCAGGGAACTCCTTGAAGCTGCCTTTGGGGTGCTCGGTCCCAGATTGCGGCGGTCAGTAGCAGGCGGAGTCTCTTGGCGGCGGGTGTTCTGCTTTTGCCCACTGCTCCCTCTTTTGCTACGCTGTTGGCTCGGTCTCACCACTGCCTCTTCCTCCGAACTGTGAAAGTCAGTGGCACGACCTTCATTCCATGTGGGGTCTAGGACCTCATCGTCCCCTGCATCGTCTTCATCCCTGACCTCCTGTTCAGTCTGCAGAAAGACGCAGCAGTTGGCACCTGTGTTTCGTCATCATCAGAGACGTGCTGAGGTGGTATTCCCATGTCGTCATCATCAGGAAACATAAGTGGTTGTGCGTCAGTGCATTCTATGTCTTCCACCGCTGGGGAAGGGCTAGGTGGATGCCCTTGGGAAACCCTGCCAGCAGAGTCTTCAAACAGCATAAGAGACTGCTGCATAACTTGAGGCTCAGACAGTTTCCCTGATATGCATGGGGGTGATGTGACAGACTGATGGGCTTGGTTTTCAAGCGCCATCTGTGCGCTTTCTGCAGAAGACTGGGTGGGAGATAATGTGAACGTGCTGAATCCACTGTCGGCCACCCAATTGACTAATGCCTGTACCTGCTCAGGCCTTACCATCCTTAGAACGGCATTGGGCCCCACCAAATATCGCTGTAAATTCTGCTGGCTACTGGGACCTGAGGTAGTTGCTTCACTAGGACGTGTGGCTGTGGCAGAACGGCCACGTCCTCTCCAGCACCAGAGGGTCCACTAACACCACCACGACCATGTCCGCGTCTGCGTCCCTTACTAGATGTTTTCCTCATTGTTACCGTTCACCACAATAAGAAAAAATTTATTTGGCCCAATGTATTGAATTCAAATTCAGGCCTTTTTTTACAGGCACCTAACACTATCTGGCTATCTATTTAGGTACCGTATTACACTAATACAGGCACAGCAGTAACGACAGATTTAGCTGAATATAAATTGTAGGCCTAGTATTTAGGCGCTGGGTGACAGGTATAAGTTTACGGACATAATTAACCTTGGAAATGCACGGTAGCGTGTGTGTGAAGCAATTGAGAATGACCCTATCTGCACCTTCAATCTAATATACCCTTTTATGGATAGATTTAAAGTAGGCCTGATACAGCAGAAACCACTGATTTAGGGAATTGCTAAGTTGGGAATTGTATTCAACCCAGAACAAAAACTGTGCTTTGGTTGACACTAAATAAATTGACCAGCCTCAGCAATAAACATAGATTTAGCTGAATATAAATTTTAGGCCTATTATTTAGGCGCTGGATGACAGGTATACGTTTACGGACAGAATTATTTAAACTTGGAAATGCACGGTAGCATGTGAAGTTATTGAGGATGACACTATCCGCACCTTCAATCTAATATACCCTTTTATGGATAGATTTAACCTTGGCCTGATAGTAATTCCCTAAATTTATGGTTTCTGCTCTAAGTTGGAAATTGTATTTCAACCCAGAACAAAAACTGTGCTTTGGCAGACACTAAATAGATTGACCAGCCACAGCAGTATCAACAGATTTAGCTGAATATAAATTTGAGGCCTATTATTTAGGCGCTGGGTGACAGGTATAAGTTTACGGACAGAATTAGACTTGGAAATGCACGGTAGCGTGTGTGTAAAGTTATTGAGAATGACCCTATCTGCACCTTCAATCTAATATAACCTTTTATGGATAGATTTAAAGTAGGCCTGATACAGCAGAAACCACTGATTCAGGGAATTGCTAAGTTGGGAATTGTATTCAACCCAGAACAAAAACTGTGCTTTGGCGGACCCTAAATTAATTGACCAGCCTCAGCAATAAACATAGATTTAGCTGAATATAAATTTTAGGCCTATTATTTAGGCGCTGGGTGACAGGTATACGTTTACGGACAGAATTATTTAAACTTGGAAATGCACGGTAGCGTGTGAAGTTATTGAGGATGACACTATCCACACCTTCAATCTAATATACCCTTTTATGGATAGATTTAACCTTGGCCTGATAGTAATTCCCTAAATTTATGGTTTCTGCTCTAAGTTGGAAATTGTATTTCAACCCAGAACAAAAACTGTGCTTTGGCAGACACTAAATAGATTGACCAGCCACAGCAGTATCAACAGATTTAGCTGAATATAAATTTGAGGCCTATTATTTAGGCGCTGGGTGACAGGTATACATTTATGGACAGAATTAGACTTGGAAATGCACGGTAGCGTGTGTGTGAAGTTATTGAGAATGACCCTATCTGCACCTTCAATCTAATATACCCTTTTATGGATAGATTTAAAGTAGGTATGATACAGCAGAAACCACTGATTTAGGGAATTGCTAAGTTGGGAATTGTATTCAACCCAGAACAAAAACTGTGCTTTGGCGGACACTAAATAAATTGACCAGCCTCAGCAATAAACATAGATTTAGCTGAATATAAATTTTAGGCCTATTATTTAGGCGCTGGGTGACAGGTATACGTTTACGGACAGAATTATTTAAACTTGGAAATGCACGGTAGCGTGTGAAGTTATTGAGGATGACACTATCCGCACCTTCAATCTAATATACCCTTTTATGGATCAATTTAAACTTGGCCTGATACAGCAGAAAAAATATATTTAGGGGATTGCTAAGTTGGGAATTGTATTCAACCCAGAACAAAAACTGTGCTATTACAATTGGCTAGCCACAGCTGAAACACCAGATTTAGGGTAATGCTATTTTGGCCAATTGTATTTTACCCCTCAATAAAATAGCAAGCACAGCCAAGCCCCTGATGTAGGATATAGCAAAAAAATAACCACACTATTGATGGTTAAATGGACTTGGTGGCAGCTTGTGCTGGCGCACCACAAGACACAAAATGGCCGCCAATCACCCAAGAAAAAAGTGACATAAAAACGCTCTGGGCAGCCTAAAAACAGTGAGCAATTAAAAAGCAGCAGTTCAATGATCCACAGCTGTAGATCGATCGCTGAATTAAGTGTTTTTGCTGAGTAAATCCCTGCCTAATCTCTCCCTAACAGAAACATCTGCAACCTCTCTCCCTACACTGATCATAGCAGAGTGACGTGCGGCGCTATGTGACTCCAGCTTAAATAGAGGCTGGGTCACATGCTGCACTGGCCAATCACAGCCATGCCAATAGTAGGCATGGCTGTGATGGCCTCTTGGGGCAAGTAGTATGACGCTTGTTTATTGGCTGCTTTGCAGCCTTTCAAAAAGCGACAAGAAGGTGCCGAACACCGAACCTGGACTTTTACGAAAATGTTCGGGTTCGGGTCCTTGTCACGGACACCCCAAAATTCGGTACAATCCCGAACTATACAGTTCGGGTTCGCTCATCCCTGCTCACAGGCTTCAATCAATATTTGGTGGAAGCAGGTATATCAATCCCTTAATCAGTATTATGTGGAAGCAGCTATCTCGTAGGCCTCAATCAGTATTTGGTGGAAGCAGGTATATCAAACTCCTTAATCAGTATTTTGTGGAAGCTGGTGTATCGCAGGCCTCAATCAATATTTGGTTGAAGAAGGTATATCAATCCCTTTAATCAGTATTTTGTGGAAGCAGCTATCTCGTAGGCCTCATTCAGTATTTGGTGGAAGCAGGTATATAAAACCCCTTAATCAGTATTTTGTGGAAGCAGGTATATCAAACTTCTTAATCAGTATTTTGTGGAAGCTGGTGTATCGTAGGCCTCAATCAGTATTTGGTGGAAGCAGGTATATCAAACCCCTTAATCAGTATTTTGTGGAACCAGGTATATTGAACCCCTTAATCAGTATTTGGTGGAAGAAGGTATATCGCACCCCTCAATCAGTATTTTGTGGAAGCAGGAATATCAAACCCCTTTATCATTATTTTTCAGAAGCAGGTATATTGTAGGCCTTAGTCAATATTTAGCCGAAGCAGGTATATCAATCCCCATAATCAATATTTTGAGAAGCAGGTATATAGACCCCCTTAATCAATATTTTGTGGAAGCAGGTATATCAAACCTCTTAATCAATATTTTGTGGAAGCAGGTTTATCGCAGGCCTTAATCAATATTTGGTGGCAGGAGGTATATCAATCACCTTAATCAGTATTTTGTGGAAGCTGGTGTATCGCAGGCCTCAATCAATATTTTGTGGAAGCAGGTATATCAATCCCCTTAATCAGTATTTTGTGGAAGCAGGTATATTGAATCCCTTAATCAATATTTGGTGGAAGCTGGTGTATCGCACTCCTCAATCAATATTTTGTGGAAGCAGGTATATGAATCCCCTTAATCAATATTTTGTGGAAGCTGGTGTATCGCAAGCCTCAATCAATATTTGCTGGAAGCAGGTTTATCAATCCCCTTAATCAGTATTTTGCAGAAGCAGCTATCTCGTAGGCCTCAATCAGTATTTGGTGGAAGCAGGTATATCAAACCCCTTAATCAGTATTTTGTGGAAGCAGGTATATTGGACCCCTTAATCAATATTTGGTAGAAGCAGGTATATAGACCTCCTTAATGGATATTTTGTGGAAGCAGGTATATCAAACCTCTTAATCAGTATTTTGTGGAAGCAGATATCTCGCAGGCCTCAATAAATATTTGGTGGAAGCAGGTATATCAATCCCCTTAATCAGTATTTTGTGGAAGCTGGTGTATCGTAGACCTCAATCAGTATTAGGTGGAAGCAGGTGTATCAAACCCCTTAATCAGTATTTTGTGGAAGCAGGTATATTGAACCCCTTAATCAGTATTTGGTGGAAGAAGGTATATCGCACCCCTTAATCAGTATTTTTTGAAAGCAGATATCTTGCAGGGTTCAATCAATATTTGGTGGAAGCAGGTATATCAAACCTCTTAATCAGTATTTTGTCGATGCAGGTGTATCGTAGGCCTCAATCAATATTTGGTGGAAGCAGGGATATCAAACCCCTTAATTAGTATTTTGTGGAAGCAGATATATTGCACACCTCAATCAGTATTTTGTGATAACAGGTACATAGAATCCCTTAATCAATATTTTGTGGAAGCAGGTATATCGCACCCCTCAATCAGTAATTTGTGGAAGCAGATATATAAAAAACCCTTAATCAGTATTTTGTAGAAGCAGGTATATCACACCCCTCAATCGGTATTTTGTGGAAGGAGGTATATAGAACCCCTTAATTAATATTTGGTGGACGTAGGTATATTGCACCCCTCAATCAGTGTTTTGTGGAAGCAGGTATATCGCAAGCCTCAATCAATATTTGGTGGAAGCAGGTATATTGCATCACTCAATCAGTATTTTGTGGAAGCAGTTATATAAAACCCCTTAATCAGTATTTTGTGGAAGCGGGTATGTTGTACCCCTCAATCATTTTTTTGGGGGGAACAGGTATATCACACTCATTGCAAATAGTTGCTCCAATAGCGCTTGTCCTGCTATATACCTGCGGTATCACAGCAGAACCGCACACAACTGCTGCACAATAGAAATGCACTCTATACTTTATATGTTAGAAAGTATATTATAGGTATCTCACACCCCTCAATCAGTTTTTTGGGGGGCAACAGGTATATCACACCAGTTGCAATAAGTTATCCATCTATATAGCTGCGGTATCGCAGCAGAACCACACACAACTGCTGCACAATACAAATGCACTATAATATACTTTCTATGTTAGAAAGTATATTAAAAGTATATCACAACCCTCAGTATATCACCTAAGTATATCACCTATCGATAGCATACCTATACCAGTCCTTAAAAGGACTTTTGTGGCCCTATTAGCTAGAGTTTGGTTTTACTAACAGTCTGTCCTTGCTCCACAAAGCAACCTCTCCCTACACTGGCAAAACACAGGATGTAAAATGGCTGTAAGAACGGGTTCTGTTATAGGGTGGGGGTGTGTCCATGTGCTGAAACGTCTCAATTGGATTTACTGTCCCACCTTATTTGTGTGTCATGGGTCAAAGTTCGGCGCAATGCAAAAGAATATGGCACCGGTGGACATCTCCATCTGTTCGCATGTTCGGCGAACCGCGTATGAGCAAAGTTTGCTGTGAAACGCCTGCCGGCCATCTCTATTGGATGTTCCTCAGAGCATGTAAACTCTCCTTTTATGACCAGGCCATGTTTTAGAAATCTGGCATGTGTCATATTAGCAGAGAATAAAGATAAAAGGTTTTGTACATTCAAGTCATTCTGTCATTGTTTTATCGTCACATATTGTACTTTATTTAGGTGGCAAAATGTAAGATTTTTTTAGCAGGAATTAATGCTAAGCAGGTAAAAAAAAATAATCTCAGAGACAATTTTTTTGTATAGAGCACATGAAAATAAAGCAGCGCACCCCAAAATATATCATCCCATTTCTCCTGCCTTTTTACGGCAGTCACTACGGGACCTTAGACTGGACCTCATATCATGAAATATCATGAAAATTATCCCCTACAGTGAATGCAGTAAAAAGTAATGGCACAATTGGTGATTTATTCTTAGTCACCACAAAAAAAAATTAATAACAAATTATTAAAAAGTGTAATTTACCCCAAAATGATAACCATGAAAACTAGAAGTGGCGATGCAAAAAGATTTTCTTCCTTTTAAAAAAAGGGGTTTTATTGCATAAAAGTAGTAAAACATAAAAACTATATGTATTTGGTATTGTTGTAATCATACTGACCCAGAGAATAAAGATATTATATTATTTATGCTGAAAAATGAACGCTGTAAAAGTTATAATGTAAAAACTCATGAAAAAAAAATATATAGCACTGGAAATCTGATGGGCAGCAATATATAACTAAGCTAAGCAAGTTTTATGCAAAAAAAATATATATATTTCTTCATTTCCCTGGTTCTTTTCTGGCCCTTGTTTACATGGAATAAAAACAATCTCTGCCCCTCCCCCTGTTCTGCTAAGGGAGTGGCTACAAAAGCTGCCCTGACTGACATGTCTGCCTGCTGGGAGAATCAGCAGCATGTTGTATGTGTAGGACTACAAGTCCCAGCTGTATAATGACACTGCTAAGGGAGTGGATACAAGAGCTGCCCTGAGTGCTGGGAGAATCAACAGCAACTTGTAAGTGTAGAACTACAAGTCCCACCTGCATAATGACACTGCTAATACACACAGGATCTTCCCCCTACCTTCTTGTGCAATGCTCTCTCTAGTCTGTAAGCTCCTATGCCCAGAATTTTCACTGCCTGCAGCTACCCAGACTGTGCAGCTGAAGGGGTTAAGAATCCTAGGAGAAAGCAGACACCCCGGCAGTGCAGGGGGGCGTGGCCAGCACAGTGGCATCTCGTTTACAGGCTTGTGCAATGAAATTTATCAGAGCAGGGAGAGAAGTTGACATCACAGGTCATGTGACCCTCAGTCAAATCTGATAAACCAGGCACTGCAGATAAAGTGAGTTAATTGTAAAGTGGTTATATTTGCCTAGTTAGGAACATAGAAAGAACAAAAAATAACTCGGACAGCCACTTTAATAAAAGTCAGAAAGTTATGTGTAACCCAAAACAGTACCATTAAAAACTACAAGTCCTCATACAGCTACACAGACAGAAAAATAAAAAAGTTATAGCTCTATGAATGCGACGATAAAAAAAGAAAGAAAAACCCATGGTCAGTAAGGCCCAAAACAGGCTGTGTGGCAGGCGCAGCACTATGAAGTGCCTTTTGCGCTGTGGCATTAGAAGAATTTTGATATCTCTGACTTTTAGTTTAACCAGACTGTCTATTACTCTGTACTTCCTCTAGCACTGTTCAATGGAAACAGTAAGTTTAAAGAGCACACCAAATGCTTCAAATAACTTCTTTATTAACTTCAACTTTTCTTCATATATAACACTGCCGCCTCCGCAGCAGATAGTCCATGTACAAAACACATTTTTGAAAAGATATCCCAAAATGGCGGTATGCATAAGATGGTGGTTCAACTGTTCAATCTTGTCATTTAACATAAAATGGTGGATATATTTCTCTCTTTAGTATCTGTGCTCTCACTTAAAGTTATTTAAGCACTTTATGATTTCTCTGAGAGGTATAGTTGAGGTCTAACTAATAGTCCTGCTTGCTTAACTTGGTTTGCAATTTGCAGTATGCAATTGCTTATGATCTGGTATGAGCAGTTCGCAGTTTGTATGCAATTTGTATAGAATCTGGTTTGCATGCTTGCAATTTGTATTTGTATGCTTGCAATTTGTAGCTTCCAATTTGGTGGAACTGTAAGTAAACACATATATAACTGGTTCAGTATACAGTTCTAATCACAATACTAACAGTAGGAACATTATACACTCACCTAAAGAATTATTAGGAACACCATACTAATACGGTGTTGGACCCCTTTTGCCTTCAGAACTGCCTTAATTCTACGTGGCATTGATTCAACAAGGTGCTGATAGCATTCTTTAGAAATGTTGGCCCATATTGATAGGATAGCATCTTGCAGTTGATGGAGATTTGAGGGATGCACATCCAGGGCACAAAGCTCCCGTTCCACCACATCCCAAAGAGGCTCTATTGGTTTGAGATCTGGTGACTGTGGGGGCCATTTTAGTACAGTGAACTCATTGTCATGTTCAAGAAACCAATTTGAAATGATTCGAGCTTTGTGACATGGTGCATTATCCTGAGGATGGATACATGTTCCCATTCTGTTTACGCCAAATTCGGACTCTACCATTTGAATGTCTCAACAGAAATCGAGACTCATTAGACCAGACAACATTTTTCCAGTCTTCAACAGTCCAATTTTGGTGAGCTCGTGCAAATTGTAGCCTCTTTTTCCTATTTGTAGTGGAGATGAGTGGTACCCGGTGGGGTGTTCTGCTATTGTAGCCCATCCGCCTCAAGGTTGTGCGTGTTGTGGCTTCACAAATGCTTTGCTGCATACCTCGGTTGTAACGAGTGGTTATTTCAGTCAACGTTGCTCTGCTATCAGCCTGAATCAGTCGGCCCATTCTCCTCTGACCTCTAGCATCCACAAGGCATTTTTGCCCACAGGACTGCCGTATACTGGATGTTTTTCCCTTTTCACACCATTCTTTGTAAACCCTAGAAATGGTTGTGCGTAAAAATCCCAGTAACTGAGCAGATTGTGAAATACTCAGACCGGCCCGTCTGGCACCAACAACCATGCCACGCTCAAAATTGCTTAAATCACCTTTCTTTCCCATTCTGACATTCAGTTTGGAGTTCAGGAGATTGTCTTGACCAGGACCACCCCCCTAAATGCATTGAAGCAACTGCCATGTGATTGGTTGACTAGATAATTGCATTAATGAGAAAAAACTGTTTTAAATACCTATTTTGGCCTCTTGTTTCCATAAAAACACAGCTCTCATTGGAGTCAATGTCTCTTCAGCTCCTGTCTCTGGTGAATAATGATTCTAGCAGCTGGAGCTGGGGGAATTCTCAGACAGGCTGTGTGATAAGCTGCCTGTGATTGGTCTAGACTTCTGCCCAGCAACAACAGATTAACACTATACTTTCCATTGTTTCTGCTGTGTCACTGAGATTACCTTACATTACAAAATGAATCTTAAAGGCATATTATCTTTTTCTGCTTCTGTGAACGCAAAATATAACATTATATGACATCCAAAACATGATGTCACAGTAAATAACTCTGCTTTTGTCTTTAACACATAAACATAGGAACTGTATTAAGGGTATTAGCAGGTTTAGCTGTATACACATATAAGGCTATGCTAGCAACCTAGGACAGGTCTTAGCTGGCCAGCTACAGACTGGTCACTAAGGGGTTAAAGGCTATGTACACCTTCAGAGGCTATTTTTTTTATGATTCCATTTTACTCATTTTGGGCTTAAAACCTTTTTTTAATTGTTTTTTATAAAAAATATTCAGCTGTTCTGTTACACAGGGTCAACAGTTTTTCTAGCTGTGCAACATGAACGCTTGTTCATCGGCTAATTGGAGTCTTTCAACATGTTTAAAAGTAATCGATTGATGGCAGAAGATCATGCCAAGTAATCAGCACTCTGCTGGCGGCAAGCAATGAATCAGTTTGGGGACGAGTGATGGCATTAGCGATCGCTCGTCCCCATACTGAGGAGGAGATCACTGCATATAATAGCAGCGGTCTCCCCACTAGCAAGCAGGCGATTGCCAGGAAGGAACACTTCCTTTCCAAAAACCATTTGCTACAGCTGCAGGTGTAATTGGACCTTAAGCCACATTCTTATCAGTAAGATAATGATTGAGCTATAATGAGTGTTTATAAGGTTAGAAAATAGCGATAAGGAGCTTGTCAGGTGAGCGGGCTGACGGAACAGAGAGAAAATTAAGATCCTGCTATTAGGACATTTCAGCCATGTACACATAAAATGGTTCTACATTTTTTATAAAGAGCAATTAAAAAAATGAGTTTTCGCACAAATTGAATACAATGCAATAATAAAATAAAAATTGCCCCCAAAGGTGTACATAGCTTTTAAGGTTTTCATCAAGGGGTGTATTCACTTATTTTTTGGACTATAAGACATACCGGACTATAAGGCACAACTATGATTTACAAGAGGAAAATAAGAAAAATATATATTTTCCATTAGATCTCAGAGCAGACCCCCAAATCAAACCCCCATTCTTCGTTAGACCTCAGAACAGACCCTCAAATCAGACACCCATTCTTCATTAGACCTCAGATCAGACCCTCATCAGACCCCCAGTCTTTATCCACCTCCATTAGCCTCAGATCAGACCCCCTCCAGCCTCCATTAGCCTCAGATCAACTCCCATCATACCCTGCCAGCCCCCATCAGACTCAGATCAGACCCTAACAGCCTATGATTGGACCCTCCCAGCCCCATTCAGTCTCAGATGACACCAACCAGCCCCCATTAGACCTCAGATCAGGCGTTTAAAAAAAAAACTAAATTGAATAATAAACTTACCTCACTTGCTCCAGGCGACACTACATATCCAGGACTCACTGCTCCATCACTTCTTCTGAGTCCCGCTGTGTACTGCATCCTGACAGCACACAGCGTCAGGTCATAGTATGCGCATATGTTCACTATGTCCTTCCGCTATGTGCAGAAATGAGAAAAAACTAAAATAAGTGCTTGTATTCCCCTATATAGCATATATAGCTTAGGTGGTGTCAGAGGAGGGAAGGGAATGGCACAGGGGTGCCAAGAGAGCCTTTATAGTCGAAAGAATAGGTAAAAGTAAAACACTTAAGTCAGCAGCGGAACTATTTTGTAATGTGGACTTAACATATTTCAAACAAGTGAATGCTGAAACTGTAGTGATATGGTGTTAGAATATTAAAGTGTTATAACGAATGGGGAACTTACTTCACCAGGGAGGGAGGTATAGGATAAGCATAAAACACCTATACCTTCTTCTACCATGCCGAGGTCGCTCGTCAGATGATATGAATTTGTCTATTTGGTCAAAAAAGCTAAAAGCATTTTGGGGTATATCCCCCTTTCTCAAGAGCAGAATAAAATATGTGTTATATTTTATTCTGCTCTTGAGAAAGGGGAAAATACCCTGAAACGCGTTGACCTTTTTTGACCAAATAAAGAATTCTCCACTTGGAACCCTGGTTATCATTCTTTTGGGACGTGGAGGCAAATTTATACCATCTGACAAGCGACCTTGGCGGGGGAGGAGAAGGTATAGGTGTTTTATGCTTATCCTATACCTCACTCCCTGGTGAAGTAAGTCCCACATTCGTTATAACACTTTAATATTCTAACACCATATCACTACAGTTTCAGCATTCACTTGTTTGAAATATGTTAAGTTCACATTACAAAATAGTTCCGCTGCTGACTTAAGTGTTTTACTTTTACCTATTATTTTGATTATACCGCTCTCTTGGCGCCCCTGTGCCATTCCCTTCCCTCCTCTGACACCACCTGAGCTATATAGGGGAATACAAGCACTTATTTTTGTTTTTTCTCATTTCTGCACAAACTTTGCAGTGTACTTCTGTACACTGCTGTCTAAAGGGTGCGGCCTCGGGAACGGAACTCCAACTACCCTATGTCCATCTCCTTTAACCATTTCTTCTTGCCCATTAATAGTCTTCTTGGCGCTTCTTAACCCAACTTTTTTCCGCTTCCCTATTTTTTTTTTCTCTCTTTCATCAATCTTCCTCTATGTGGTCAGGACACCACAGCAGGACTTAGAAGAAGACCATGGGAGATGAGTGTAGCCGGCGCAGCGGAAGAACATAATCATAAAAAATCTAATTATCAAAACTAGGACCTTTAGAAATTCATAAATTAACAAATTCAGATCTGGAATGTAGAGATTTAGGAATTATTACATCAGGAGAGTAATCAATGGCCTCAATTTATCTGGGCAATTATAATCAGTTTCTTTTTCTATAGGGCCAGAAAATTGTCGCTAAATGAATGTGTACTACCCCAGAGCAGGGTGTCACAGTGTAGGGGGAGGGAAGGAAGACCAGAATGACAACAGAAGGAAAATGACCAGGAACTAGGCCTCAAGGCTAGGGAAAGGGAAATGGTGACCACCTAAGGAAACCCTAAACCTAGCCCTGACTCCTGTCAGTATGAATAGACCCTAAAGGTGGGAATATTCATACACCATAAACCTAGGCCCTAGTAACCCTGAAAATCCCTAGGGTTAGTGACAGGGTCTGAGACTACTGGTTCCTTCCCAGATGAACGAACCAGCATCTCCCTGAGGCCTAGTAAACAACAAGCAAATGGGAGCAACAAAATATCACGAGAAGTACTTATCTTCAATAGATAATGGATGAGGAGGAACTCAGATGAGGACCACACACCAACTCTTCCAACTCCAGGCAGAGAATATGAACCGCATGGTATGAAGTGTGAGTCCAGACAAAATAGAGGAGCAGTAATGGCCACAAGCTGCACCTGAGACAAGAGGTGTGGTCATTACCAACAACAACACTGCAACAAGTGAAAGCAGATAAGCTGTCAGATGACCTAACGTGCAGCTGGTCTCTCAGATCTTCTAACCTCTGTCGCTGGAGGGACCATGACACAGGGGTACTCCAAATTGTTTATTGTTAAGCATTAGATTTCACTGTTTGTGTCCTGGCTGTCACCACTAGTGTTGATCACGAATATTCTAATTGCAAATTTTTATCGCGAATATCGGCATTTCGAGAATTCGCAAAGATGTAGAATATAGTGCTATATACTGTATTCGGAATCGCAAATATTCTAGATTTTTTTTTCCATCATTAACCTCCCTTCTTGCTGGTGGGCCAATGAGCAGACTGCAATATCTTTGTCAGAGCTTAGCAACATCCCTAGCAAACCAATAGGAAAGTTGCCTACCCATTTACTATATAAGAAACTCCCCAGCAGACATTTTCTGCTGTTTTTTTTTTTTTTTTGCAGTTCTGAGAGAGAGCAGTGACCTTACTGTGCTCTGTGCTTTCATCTGGATCATATTCCTTATCCAATTACATTAGATAGTTAGTTACTGTAGCTCATATATATAATACAGATAGTGGGAGATAGTCAGTGTATGTTAGATAGTGATATAGTGTAGCTGATAGGTTCCAGTTCAGGGTGTTAGGTAGTGTGATAGGAATTACTGTTTCTCTGCTGTCCATACATACATGCTACAGACATTGCGCTGTGATGTCGCAACAATACTGTCACGAGGGTATCAAGAGCCACGTCTGACTCCGTTATACCTGGGGTCAGGAAGTCGCAGCGGGTGGCTGCGCGCTCTATATCTAAAGATCACGGTGTTTCTTAGTGATTGTTTTCTGTGTTTGCCTTGCTATCCTTTTTGTCTCTCTCAGGGATCCGTAGCTTCTCCTCCTCAGCTGTTTCTTGTCTGCCACTCCCTACCTCCTTATATTCTCCCCTCACACTTCTCTAGTTGCCAGTTATAGAGCTTCCTGCCTGGACATCTATACTGACCCACTGGAGTGGTTAATCCTGGTTGTCGTTCCTGTGTGCTACCCTCCGGATCCCTGTTTGGCTTATTGTTGTCTCCTGTTGTCGCCCACCTGGGAATATATGTTGAGTCTGTGTTGTCTGTCCTCCCCTTGGTGTTTTCCCTTAGAGTTAGTGGTGCGGACTAGTGTTCCCATCGCCCTGTTCACTACCTAGGGCTCAGCTCAGGGAAAGCCAGGGCTTTAGGCACGTGATCGGCGTACGGGTGAGGAACCCGTCTAGGGACGTCAGGGCAGCCAGGTGCCAGCCGCCAGGTGAGTCAGGGGTCACCATCTTCCCTCTCACTTGGGCAGGGCCTTCCTCGTTCCCTCCCTCTGTGTCACGTATGTGATAACCACGCCGACCGTGATATTATAACTGGCCCTTACTTTTTGAGAAAAAAATAAATAAAAAATTTATATAATTTTTTGTTTGTTGTTTTTTTTTTTTTTTCTCTCTCTACTTAGAATCCAATATGGATCCTATTGATGCCTTGGCAGAACAGCTTCAAAGCCTGTCTTTGGAGGTGGCAGGATTGAAGGCGTCTGTTCTCCAACAACAGCAGCAAATGCAGCAGACCGCACCCCCAGCGGTTGCTATGGGTAACCAGGTTGTCACTGAACCCAAGGTTGCTCTTCCCGACAGATTTTCTGGGGGAAGGGACAAATTTGCGACGTTCCGTGAGGCCTGCAAATTATATTTTAAGTTGCGCCCTTACTCCTCAGGTCATGAAGAACAGCGGGTAGGGATTGTCATTTCCCTGCTTCAGGGGGATCCGCAATCCTGGGCGTTCTCGTTACCCCCTGGTTCTCAGGCTCTTCGGTCAGTGGAGGGATTTTTTGGGGCTTTGGGTCTCATATATGATGACCCTGACCGAGTCGCCCTGGCTGAGTCGAAGTTACGGAGACTGCTTCAGGTTTCCGCATGGATCCTGGGAAGGTCCAGGCAATTTTAGATTGGGATCTTCCTGAGAACCTTAAAGTCCTACAACGGTTTTTGGGTTTCGATAATTTCTATAGAAAGTTCATTAAAAATTATTCAGTGATCGTTAAACCCCTTACCGACATGACTAGGAAGGGGATGGATTTTTCCAAATGGTCTGACGCCGCTAAAGATGCATTTTCCTCTCTAAAGGAGAGGTTTACCTCGGCACCTGTTCTAATTCAACCTGATGTCTTTCAGCCTTTTATTGTCGAGGTAGATGCGTCAGAGGTGGGAGTGGGAGCTGTATTGTCTCAGGGTCCGTCTCCTGGCAAATGGCGTCCTTGCGCTTTCTTTTCCAAAAAATTATCTTCTGCGGAGAAGAATTATGATATTGGAAATAGGGAACTGTTGGCGATTAAACTGGCGCTTGAAGAGTGGCGTCACTTCTTAGAGGGAGCAATCCACCCCGTCACGGTTATTACGGATCACAAGAACCTTCTGTACCTAGAATCGACTAAGCGTCTCACCCCTAGACAAGCTAGGTGGTCGCTATTCTTTACCAGATTTAACTTTGTAATCACCTATCGTCCTGGGGCAAAAAATACCAAGGCAGACGCATTATCTCGTAGTTTCCCTGGAGGGGGTAATGTTTGTGATCCGGTACCTATTTTACAAAGAGGAGTGGTTGTCTCTGCTGTACACTCTGTTCTAGAGGGAAAGGTGTTAGAGGCTCAGGGGGACGCCCCGGCCTCTTGCCCCTCAGAGAAATTGTTTGTACCGTTAAACCTGCGTCTTGAATTATTAAAAGAACATCATAATTCGGCACTTGCTGGACACCCGGGTAGTAAAGCAACCTTGGAGCTTTTATCTCGTCGTTTTTGGTGGCCAAGGTTGCGTCAGGATGTAATGGATTTCGTGTCTACTTGTTCTACTTGTGCACGCGCGAAAGTCTCTCATACACCTCCAGCAGGGTCTTTATTGCCACTTTTCATCCCCAATAGGCCATGGACACATCTGTCAAAGGATTTCATCACTGACTTACCGTTGTCGGCGGGTAAAACAGTTATCTTGGTAGTAGTAGACAGGTTTAGCAAAATGGTACACTTTATTGCACTACCCGCACTTCCTAATGCTAAAACTCTCGCTCAGGTGTTTATCAGTGAAATCGTGAAGCTTCACGGGGTCCCTTCCGATGTGGTTTCGGATCGGGGAACCCAGTTTATTTCTAAGTTTTGGAAAGCTTTTTGTTCCCGTTTGGGGGTTCACTTGTCCTTTTCCTCAGCTTTCCATCCTCAGTCGAATGGACAGACTGAGCGTACCAACCAAAACCTAGAAACATATTTAAGGTGTTTTGTGTCTGAAAACCAAGAGTTGTGGTCATCATATTTACCGTTAGCTGAGTTTGCCATAAATAATCATTATCAGGAGTCCACTGGCAAGTCACCATTCCTTGGTGCATACGGTTTTCATCCCCAATTTTGTACTTTCAAAGAGGGGGGGTCTTCTGGGGTTCCCGAAGAGGAAAGGTTTTCTTCATCTCTTTCATCGGTATGGCAGAAGGTGCAAGTTAACTTGAAAAAGATGAGTGGTAAATATAAATGCATGGCCGATAAGAAACGGTCGCCAGGTCCGGACCTAGGAGTGAATGACTATGTGTGGTTGTCTACTAGGAATATTAAGTTGAAGGTTCCTTCTTGGAAACTGGGTCCTAGGTTAATTGGTCCCTATAAAATAGTAGCCGTCATTAACCCTGTGGCTTTTCGCCTGGAGCTACCTCAGACTTTTAAGATCCATAACGTCTTCCATAAATCGTTACTCAAGAAGTATGTTCCACCTCTAGAACCATCGCCGCTGCCACCTCCTCCTGTTATTGTGGATGGTAATCTGGAGTTTCAAATAGCCAGAATTGTTGATTCTCGTCGGGTCCGCCGCTCTCTTCAGTATCTGGTGCATTGGAGGGGTTACGGTCCCGAGGAAAGAATGTGGGTTCCAGCGTCAGAGGTAAACGCCAACAGGTTAATTCAGACTTTCCATGCCTCTCATCCGGAGAGACCTGGTCCTGAGTGTCCGGAGGCCCCTCGTGAAAGGGGGGGTACTGTCACGAGGGTATCAAGAGCCACATCTGACTCCGTTATACCTGGGGTCAGGAAGTCGCAGCTGGTGGCTGCGCGCTCTATATCTAAAGATCACGGTGTTTCTTAGTGATTGTTTTCTGTGTTTGCCTTGCTATCCTTTTTGTCTCTCTCAGGGATCCGTAGCTTCTCCTCCTCAGCTGTTTCTTGTCTGCCACTCCCTACCTCCTTATATTCTCCCCTCACACTTCTCTAGTTGCCAGTTATAGAGCTTCCTGCCTGGACATCTATACTGACCCACTGGAGTGGTTAATCCTGGTTGTCGTTCCTGTGTGCTACCCTCCGGATCCCTGTTTGGCTTATTGTTGTCTCCTGTTGTCGCCCACCTGGGAATATATGTTGAGTCTGTGTTGTCTGTCCTCCCCTTGGTGTTTTCCCTTAGAGTTAGTGGTGCGGACTAGTGTTCCCATCGCCCTGTTCACTACCTAGGGCTCAGCTCAGGGAAAGCCAGGGCTTTAGGCACGTGATCGGCGTACGGGTGAGGAACCCGTCTAGGGACGTCAGGGCAGCCAGGTGCCAGCCGCCAGGTGAGTCAGGGGTCACCATCTTCCCTCTCACTTGGGCAGGGCCTTCCTCGTTCCCTCCCTCTGTGTCACGTATGTGATAACCACGCCGACCGTGATAAATACTTAGTGCACCAATCAGTAATATCTACTCAGACCTGATAAAATATGAAGTTGCATGTATTGCGCAAAGAATATGTGCATCATTAGTGCCGATTTGCGCAATCGCGAAAATAATCACTGGAGATCACGAATTCTAGAATTCGCGAATGTATTGCAAATATTATACCAAAAATTTGCAAAATATCGCGAAAACGAATATTGTCTATGCCGCTCATCACTAATCTCCCCTGCCAAGTGGGTTGGTCCTGCTTCCTGGCAAGGAAGTGGAAGTTTTTGGGGGTGTATTTTGTGCTGCTGGCAGTATTTTGTGATGAACTGCAGTATTTGGCTCTGTTGGGGTGATATAATGTGCCACAATATAGTATTGCAGGTCCTGCCTTCCATCAATTTGGACCCAACTCCAAACTGGGCCACGTTTAGTATTTTTTCCAGGGCCACTTTAAGTTCTGAGACCTCTCCTGGGGGTGACTTCAACATTTTGTGGAGTCACTTGAAATTGGGGTACTTGGGGGTAAAATGAAGTTGCAGGATCCCACCTTTTGATAGGGACAGCAACTCTACACCATGAACGACATGGTGACCCAGTGGCAACTCCTTCTACCACCACAGGGCTATGGGGTCCAATGAGCAGAGTCACCACTATCTGAATATATTTCCACCTCCGAAGTAGTGTCAGTTTCACTCACTGAACTGTCGGAGCATGAAAACTCATAATTCTGCTCTACAGTATACACTCTTTGACCCATTTTTTGTTACAAAGCCCAGTAGGTAAAAAAAATAATTCCATTCTAAATTAGCACTTTTTTTTAAATTGAACCCTTTTAACAATGAGCTGTACAATGTAACTGTGTGATGGACAGTTACTGTCACTCAATGTTGGATAGTAATGGACGGATAATAACAGATACCCATTGACCGACAGTTATGGACAGAGGCTAATGGGCACCTATGTAGTAATAGACACCCACTGACCGACATTAACCGACAGACAGTAATGGGCGCTTAGTAATGCCTACTGACCGACAGGTACAAACAGACAGTAATGGATGCCCACTGACTGACAGGAATAGATAGTAAGTGATGCCTAGTAATGGACACCTACTGAATGACAGTAAGGAACGGGCAGTAATGGGCTCCTAGTAATGCCTACTTACCGACAGGAATAGAAGCCGACTGACCAACAGTTAGAGAAGGACAGTAACAGATGCTCCCTGACTGACATTAATGGATGGACACTTTATGAAGTGATTTGTTTTTTCACGGTAAAGCGCACAGCCAGGTCTGTAGTCAGATCTCTCTCCTCCCAGAACAACTTCACTGAAAGGACAGAGAAACAGCCCATGTCCTGGCTGTATTAGTAAATATACCTCTATGATCTCCATTATAGGGTTATCATGGAGATCACATGATCAAGGACCAAAAGTAATGGTCCTTGATCGTTACTGTGCTGCAGGCAAAGCCTGATCGCAGTAACCTACGGTGCATGCATGCATCATTTTGTTTTTTGGAGGGGGAGGGGAGCAGCAACATAGAGGGGGATCGGGAACCAGCTTTTCGTAACCAGGAGGCCTGATCGTTTCACAAGAA
Source organism: Bufo bufo (assembly GCF_905171765.1). NCBI lineage: Eukaryota > Metazoa > Chordata > Amphibia > Anura > Bufonidae > Bufo > Bufo bufo. The sequence goes on along the minus strand of NC_053392.1, from coordinate 149,713,039 downwards.
CCTTTCTCTCATCTGTCTTATATGAGAGGAGAGAGAAAATATCCTGCCATATAGTATATAAGGGCAATCATGTGATCAGAGACCACTCGTTATGTTCTGATTATTGCTCTGACAAAAAGTTTTAGCGCTTTCTTTTAGCGCTAACTTAGGCTAAAGACCCACTATAAAAAGGTAGCACCATAGCCAAAGGCCCCTTAGTGAATGCCGTAAAAAGGCATTTTGGTGGTTAAAAGGGGTTAAACGAAATCTCTAACAACTGGTCAGAACAGTGGTGTTGCATTGATAAAGTTCAGTAAAGGACTATTTCAGTTTCAAAAATGCCACTTAGGCAGCCTTTGTACCTAGCTGCTATAGAGCTCACATAGAGAGAGGGACAAGCACAGCATAGTTTACTCCCTTCCTACCTTGAACCTAGTAGGAGCCAAGGAGTAGCAATGTGACCCAGGATTATATTGTGACATCAGCAATACAGAACGCAGCCAAGAAGTAAAGATAAATGTAGCTATGACATCATTGCAATACAGCAGAACCAAAGAAAGAGAACACAACCTGAGAATCAAGTAAAACATGACTGTGACATCAGCACAATACAGCACAGCCAAGCAATAAACTCAAAGAGCAGTGGAGCATCATCAATTTAGAACACAGCAAAAGAACAGACGCAACGTCTATTGTGACATAATCATAATATAATAAATACAGAGACTCCAGCCAAGTATGTACAGTATGAAGTACAATTCTTTTTATTTAGCAAGTAAGGTATTTGCTACGGCAAGGTAAATAGTGACGTTTCGGCACATCCGTGCCTTCATCAGACTAGTGCCGCTTGTAGTGCAGAAGATCTCAGGTGTAGACGCAGTAGAGGGAGAGACATGCGGTTGTACCGCTGAAGTGAGCTGGCGCCTGCTCACTTCAGCGGTACAACCCCATGTCTCTCCCTCTACTGCGTCTACACCTGAGATCTTCTGCACTACAAGCGGCAGTAGTCTGATGAAGGCACGGATGTGCCGAAACGTCACTATTTACCTTGCCGTAGCAAATACCTTACTTGCTAAATAAAAAGAATTGTACTTCATACATACTTGGCTGGAGTCTCTGTATTTATTATTGATAGGGGTGGGAACCCTACTCCAGCAGAAAATCCACCGTGCTACAAGGGCTCTGCTTGCAATTAAATAATCATAATATAACTTTGTTTGTGGTCATGGCTACGGCAGAGAGCAAGCGCCCGAAACGTGCCGAGACCTGACAGAGGAAACCACCCTGCCTAACTAATATGGCTGGAGAGGTGCCCTTAGCCATGCCGCGGGTAAGCCTAAAAGGGGGCATACCCTGAGCAGTATGGAAAGAAAAGGGGAGGGAGGGTGGGGCACCGAAAACGCACGCACATGAGGAGAGGGCGTGCCTCCTTTTAAGTGCGCCTACGCCCCTCCCACAAATGCAGGCTGACATGTCAGCCTTAAGCTACTTGTGGTCATGGCTACGGCAGAGAGCAAGCGCCCCGAAACGTGCCGAGACCTGACAGAGGAAACCACCCTTCCTAACTAATATGGCTGGAGAGGTGCCCTTAGCCATGCCGCAGGTAAGCCTAAAAGGGGGCAATACACACACGAGTAGGGAGAGAAAACCTTTATTGGCAGCGGACCAAGTTACAATACCAAACTGTGGAATGCCTGGGATATCTCAGCCTGAGGGCTAGGTATGTAGCGTGTGAAGCATGAGGAGCGCCAGCGACCCATTTTCGGATGACATGGCCGGGGACGTTGGCTTTGAAGCCGCGGATGCAGCTCCAATACGGAAGGAGTGCCCTGAAATGGCCTTGGGGTCGAAACCCAAGCCCGTCGCCAGAGTGAAAAACGTGCGAGATGAACTGCGAGGCCGTGAGGGCTGAGGCCTGAAACGGGAGCAATGGGTGGTCAGGGGCGGAGTCCCCGAGAGCCGCCAGCAGACTCCTGAGTACCTGGACCGGGCACCATGTGTTGGTGGATTGGAAGAACTACACCTCCACTGGTGGTCCCACCTGCAAGATTTTGGAAGTGAGGAGGTGTAAGGAGAAATGGTCGTGGTGCCAGACTAGCTGACCCCTGGTTAGACCCTTGGACCTGGCTGAAGTGCGGGTGAATTCGCCGGGTCTTAAGAACCCATAGAAACTAAGGTACATTGCGGCCTTGATGACCGTGCTGGGAAGGAGCCCAAAAGGAAGACCATCTAGGGAGGTTGAAAGCTTTTAAAATAATTCCCCTGACACAGACTGCCTGCTCGGGATGACTGCGTGACCACTTTTCTGAACACCCCTGAGGGTTGCCCTGACTGCTTGGGATAGGAAAACCGACCTACTTTCGGGGTCTTCCAACATTGAGAAATGTTGGACTCCGGCTGAATACAATTTTAATGGAAGGAAGGATAGCTTGAGATCGATATGACAGTAGGCTATGAAAACTGTGATGTAAGTGGTCTTATCAGTGTCTTGTCTCGGATGTAGGCCCATGAACCTGTTGAAGGTGTTCCAGGCGGTCCTGTAGCTCCTGGCAGTGTTATAAGATAAAGACTTCTGCATCAAAGACTTTGCTGAATCTGTTTGGAACGGTACCTAGGGGTGTATCCTCCAGAGGTCAAATGGCACGAAGGAAAAGGGACCGATGAGGAACCCCTTGTCCAATTCTGACCCGATCAGAGTCCCCACCGGCTTGGGATCCCTGGTTGCCGACAGAAGATTGGGACCCTCCCAAGAGGCTTGTGGGAGACCTTCTAGGCCTGTGTGGAAAGCCGTGGTGAACCCGCAGACCAGGAACTGTACAAACTGTGGGTTATAATGATTCTGCAGCAGGGAATCTAGTAGAACCACATTGACCCCGCTTAGTCAGGATGGCCTGGATCTTTGAGGACACGCCATCTGGAGGTGAGCCCTGAAACAGACTGCGCATACATGAAGGGCCCTACATTCATTGTAATGTTTGATTAAGTTATTACAAACCTGGCTGTTGCCCAGGAAACCTATTGGCCGCCCTAGCTTGTCCGTGGCTGGGCCAGACCGTTGAAGGGACCCGGAGCTACTGGGAAAGGGATCTGCCCTGGGACGTGGAGGGATTTGCATTGGGGCACCAATCTGCGGAGAGGGCGATGGACTGGCCTGAGGCACGCGCCAGGGCCTTGAGCCCCACGAAATGCCGGCAAAGAGCTCCATGGCGGCCCAGTTTGTGATGTGCTGGAATTGGACCAGTGCGGCGGCGGCTTTGGCTGAAAGGGAGCGATGGTAGTCATAGAAAGCCTGGCCGCCGTACTAGCGGCCCAAGTCCGTGACTCTATACAGGTACGTGTCCAACTCCTCCCGCCTCTCGTCCCTGAATAGACTGAACGCGAGGGCGAATTCCGTGATTGTAAGCCTTTGTTTAGGCGGGGATCCCTGGCCTTGAGAACAATGGACGCGTCGCTGCAAGTTATGGTTTGCTGTCTACCGTGTCATGGGTGGCTATCAGGATGGAAGCTAGATTAATGTCCTTCCCTTCTAAAATGTCTTTTTGATGTGGCTGGGAATGAAATGCGAGGGAACAATCTCGGGAGCGTACGGAACCCTACCTGGGGGAACGGGCCCTGAGGTGGAGGTTATGGCAAGGCTAGAGTGGACCGGTCAGGTGGCAGCCCCCGGTAGGACTCGACGGCCAGGAGTCTGAACTGGCCGTCCGAAACCAAGGAGGCGATGGAGTTCATCCCAGCATGTAGCTGCGTGAGGGACACCTGAAGGGTGGACATGGAGACTTGCTCCAAGTCCGGGGCTGCTGGTTCAGCCATCAGTAGCCTATACAGCTCTGCTTTACGGCGGAGGCAGGGTATTGGATCCCTCTCCGGTTAAGCTCCGCAAACAACTTCGGAATTGACCAACTCCTTAGGGCCGCTCGGATGCGGGTGTTTCCGGTACCGACAGGGCTTCTTCGATGTTGGAAATATGCGACATACTGCAGCTGCGAAGCGACAAATAGAAAATAACATTTGAGCAGGAAGCTCCGTACCTTGCAAGCGACACCCGAGTCGTGAATGGTGGTTAAAGGAGGACTAGCAAGAGCGAGTGTCTAGTGCTCTGAACGGCGGGACCGTGGACTAAGTGTGAAATGACGTGAGAAGGCTAACCGTACTTGGCCCCAGACAGGGAAAAGAAAACTGAAGAAAAACAAACATCAAACCTGAAAACGTACGGGAGAAAGGAATACTGAATCGAGTCTAAAACATGACAGGCGACAGAAACAGTAAATTAACAGTGTGAACCTGAACGTGACAGGCAACAGAAAATAAATAACACCACTGATAAAGGATCTACCTACGCCTGAGCGCGATAAACCATGGCATGAGAAGTGACGAACGTGCACCCTGACGTAAGAGGCAACAGAAACCGGAAACGTACATCAATGCGCAGCCGGTGGCAGACACAGCGTGACATGAACGTAAGCCCGAAGCGTGATGGGCAGCAGATGATCAATGAACACGTAAGCCTGAAGCGTGACAGGCAACACCTGAAAAGTTAAACACGTAAGCCTGAAGCGCAACAGGCAACAGATGATGAATTGAAACGTAAGCCTGAAGCGTAACATGCAACAGATGATAAATTAAAAACGTAAGCCCGAAACGTAACAGGCAACAGATAATGAAAATAACACGTAAGCCTGAAGCGTAACAGGCAACCTATGAAGAATTAAAAACGCAAGCCTGAAACGTAACAGGCAACAGATAATTAAAATGACACGTAAGCCTGAAGCGTAACAGGCAACATGATAAATTAAAAACGTAAGCCTGAAATGTAACAGGCAATAGATAATGAAAATGACACGTAAGCCTGAAGCGTAACAGGCAACATATGATAAATTAAAAATGTAAGCCTGAAACGTAACAGGCAACAGATAATGAAAATGACACGTAAGCCTAAAGCGTAACAGGCAACATATGATAAATTGAAAACGTAAGCCTGAAACGTAACAGGCAACAGATAATAAAAATAAAACGTAAGCCTGAAGCGTAACAGGCAACAAATGATACATTGGCAATAGATGACAGATTGAAACGTGCACTGAACGTGACAGGCAACAGATGATACACTTGAACAAAAAACGTGAGCCTGAACCGTGGCAGGCACCCGACCTGGTGAGATGTGAACGTAAGCCTGGAGCGCAACAGGTGGCAATGGTAATAATACGTGAGTCTGAAACGTGACAGGCCAATGATTGAGAAGGAACGGACGCCTGGACAGAACAGGCCGTGGGAGGCAATTGACCGCCAATTGAAACATAGGCCTGACACGTAACAGCAACAGCCTGTCATTGACAGACATGACAATGAAACAAAACATGGTGACATGAACAAGAAGTAACCTGAGACGTGACTGGAGACAACTCGGTAACTACGAAGTTACCCTGACGCGGGTGACAAAAAGGAATATGAAGTTGTATTGCAGCGTAGACTGAAAGACGACGAATGTGTGGTAGAAAATGAAGCAGTTACCGGAAATGTCCGTGGATGTGGTGAAGTGGAAAAGCGATGGTCGGCTCAAACGGACAAATGAGCGCAACCTGGCTGACGGGTGCAGCCAGAGTGGCGCAGCACCCGGGGTCTGCAAAATAATTGGTAACGTGAGCGGGAGACTATGCAGACCCGAACGCGCCAATGCGTCCCAACCGTGACCTAGGGATTCATCCTTTTTTTTATTTTTTTTTATTAAGAGATTTCAATGCTGCTGTTTTAACTGTGTGGAGAGAATAATAAGCTTTGGGTGTGACTGGAGTGGGAAGGACTAAAATGCCAGCACCTATCTGTTTGAACCCTGAGTGGAGATTTTTATGACCTCTGTAAGGATGCATGGATCCCTAGTTGAAGGTTAATACTTTGATATGTGTGTGAACACTAGTGTTGAACGTGAGCTAGAGGTGGCCATCACACCAGGCCAGATGGATCCCCTGTGGTGAAGTTGCAGGACCCCCTGCCCCCCCCTGGCACCGGCTCCAGACGGACCCCCTCCCTTGACAGGGTCGGAAAGGGGGGGGGGGGAACCGGAAAGAGGAAGCCTGCCACGCGACGCAGGCCGGGACGCCGACTCCGTTGCCGCGGCGGGACAGCGCCGGCCGCATAGCCAGGAGTAGAAGGTGGGTGAGGGAACACAGGGCAGTGGTGGAGGAGCACGCGGAGGGGGGGGGGGCGAGAACGAGGTAACTTACCCTAACAGCCGGATAGACAGACGAGCATCGGGGGAAGCCGCGGAGACTACTTACCTGACGAGCAGCGTGAAGCAGCGCCCCCCCCCCCCCCCCCGCCGCACCACCGGCACTGCTCCGCCCCCACCGAGTGTGCAGGGCAAGTGAAGGACCGGCGATGTGACAGGAGCCAGAAAGGGGGGCGCAGATCGGAGCCTGGGAGAGGGAGCCCGAGGCAGCTAGGCCATGTGACAGCAGGGGAGAAGACACCAACGGCGTTGCCGGGCAACAGGGACGCCACGCAGACCGGCCCGGGAGAGGGAGCCTGAGAGACAGCCGGCCACGTGACAAACGGGGGCGGGAGGACGCCAGCGTCGTTGCCGAGCAACGGAAAGCTGCGCACCACGGAGCCTGGGAAGGGAGCCTGAGAGGCAGTCGGGCCTCGTGACTGCAGGGGAAAGGACCCCAACGTCGTTGCCGGGCAACAAGGACGCCGCGGCGAACCTCAAGCCCGACGTCCAACGTGACCCCCCGTGTCCCCGCACCGGAAGCGGGACCTAGAAGCGGAGGCCAGTCGGGAGTAGTTGAGAGACGCCGGATTGCGCTGTGCCGTGGAGGGGGAATGAATGCAGTAGAGGTAGTTGTACTTACCCGGCCGCCCAGTGCGGAAGACGGAGGACCGGAGGCACCTGACAGGACCTACTTACCTGTCGAGCTGTGCTGCTGCAAGGGGCGTGACGTTCGTGGCGGGAATAGGCACCGAAAACGCACGCACATGAGGAGAGGGCGTGCCTCCTTTTAAGTGCGCCTACGCCCCTCCCACAAATGCAGGCTGACATGTCAGCCTTAAGCTACTTACGAATAAAGACTTGCCCTATTGTGACCTCATAATAACAGGATACAGCGAATAAATAAATACAAACCCAAATGTGACATCATCAATATAAAGTACAGTCTAGGTATACAGACAAATACTATTATGACATCATCAGCATGCAGTAATAAAGACAAATACAACTGTGATATCATCACTAGGGATGAGCAAATCGACTCCGGATGAAACATCCAAAGTTGATTCATGTAAAACTTTGTTCTAATACTGTACGGAGCAGGACCTCCGTACAGTATTAGAATGTATTGGCTCCGATGAGCCGAAGTTATTGCTTTGCGAAGTCTCGCAAGACTTCACGCAATAACTTCATAAATGAATTTGTACTGTAAAAAAACATTTCCCGAACTCGGGTTCGGTTCAAAGTTGGTGAAGCCCAAGTCCATTAACAAAATAACCTCCATTCAGAATTTGACATAGAACAGCCCCTATATTGTACCTCTTTCTGATGTATCAACCTGGACTTTAACCCCTTAGTGACCAGTCCGTTTTGAGTCTTTTTTGGCGGAGAAGTAGTTTTTATTGGTGCCATTTTGGGATACACGTAACTTGAAAATAACTTTTACTAACTCTTTCTGGGAGTTGGGAAAATACTGGCATTGATTTTTTTACGAGTTAGGCTCCATTCACACGTCCGCAAATGGGTCCCCATCCGTTCCGCAATTTTTTGGAATGGGTGCGGACCCATTAATTTTCTATGGGGACGGAATGGATGCGGACAGCACACAGTGTGCTGTCCGCATCCGCATTTGCGGAGCGCGGCCCCGATCTTCGGGGCCGCAGCTCCGCAAAAGATAGAACATGTCCTATTCTTGTCCGCAGCTTGCGGACAAGAATAGACATTTCTATAGGGGTGCCGGGCGGGTGTGTAGCGGATACGCAATTTGCGGGTCCGCAACACACCACGGACGTGTGAATGGAGCCTAAGGCTACTTTCACACTTGCGGCAGAGTGATCCGGCAAGCGGTTCCGTCATCGGAACTGCCTGCCGGACCTGGCAATCTGCATGCAAACGAACAGCATTTGTAGACGGATCCGGATGCGGACCCGTCTCACAAATGCATTGCAAGAACGGACAAACTTATCCGTTAAATTTTTTTTTTACACTGTACTTTATATTGATGATGTCACATTTGGGTTTGTATTTATTTATTCGCTGTATACTGTTATTATGAGGTCACAATAGTGCAAGTCTTTATTCGTAAACAAAGTTATATTATGATTATGTCACAATAGACGTTGCGTCTGTTCTTTTGCTGTGTTCTAAATTGATAATGCTCCACTGCTCTTTGAGTTTATTGCTTAGCTGTGCTGTATTGTGCTGATGTCACAGTCATGTTTTACTTGATTCTCAGGTTGTGTTCTGTTGTTGTGACTTGAAATATAACTATTCAATTTGTTTCTTTGGTTCTGCTGTATTGCAATGATGTCATAGCTACATTTATCTTAACTTCTTGGCTGCGTTCTGTATTGCTGATGTCACAATATAATCCTGGGTCACATTGCTACTCTTTGGCTCCTACTGGGTTCAAGGTAGTGTAGTGTCCCACTAGGTAAAGGTGGGCGCTACTCAAAGGTTCACATGTCTTTTACATTAATGTGATGTTTAATATGCATTTCCCTGTGTTATCTGGGTGTCAGGCCTGTTAGGGTGTAGTTTAGCCTCCTAGACGTTAGAGGGAGCTAGAGAGCCCTAAGTATATATAGGTAGGCCCAGACAGGGGAGAGTTAGTGTATGCCAGGGAACTAGAAGCGACACCTAGTCACCCTGAAGCTCCTGAGGCTAGCTTAGCTCAGTAGAGACACCCCAGTAGTAGGACAGCACCACCTGGGAGAAACCGGCAGCCACCTTATCCAAAGAATCCAGCTAATCAGCAAAGGTACTGTAATATTTAAAGCAAGTGCCAATACTGGAGAAAGGAATTCATATACCAAGGATTTAAGCCAGCAATTAGGCATCCGGGCCTTGGGATCCAGCCAGCTAGAATAGAGCAGCATTGTACTGCAAAGCATTAACTGTATACCCTCCAAGTATCTTGCAAGATTGAAACCTGCTGTGCTGTGAAGTAAACCTGCTGTGCTGTGAAGTAAACCTGCTGTGCTGTGAAGTAAACCTGCTGTGCATTTGTATTATAAAGAACTGCATCATTATTATTATTATTATTATTATCCCCTACTGCAACTGTCTGTATAAAGTTGGACTGTTTCCTAAAGTAAAGCAACGTTTGGTTTACCACCTGTGTACTCCGTTACTACTCCTACAAATCGGTGTGCCACCGTTACAGGCACTGGCGTCGCGATACTTAAAGGGACCTTGCCTCAGGCACTCAAAACACCTGCAACATCCAGGGCACCTCACCCAACATCAGACCAGGTCTCTCCATACAGAGTGTGTCCCAGAGGAACTTGTGTCTACCTCTCATTCACTGCCGCATGCCTGCCCAGGGTTCTCCTCCAAAAAGTGAGTAACCCTCGATTGCCCATAACCGTGACCTCACTGTTGCTATACCCTGCAGGTCTGGCGTGCTGCAGTAGGAAGGGAGTAAACTATGCTGTGCTTGTCCCTCTCTCTATGTGAGCTCTATAGCAGCTAGGTACAAAGGCTGCCTTAGTGGCATTTTTGAAACTGAAATAGTCCTTTACTGAACTTTATCAATGCAACACCACTGTTCTGACCAGTTGTTAGAGATTTCTTTTAACCCCTTTTAACCACCAAAATGCCTTTTTATGGCATTCCCTAAGGGGCCTTTGGCTATGGTGCTACCTTTTTATAGTGGGTCTTTAGCCTAAGTTAGCGCTGAAAGAAAGCGCTAAAACTTTGTGTCAGAGCAATAATCAGAACATAACTAGAGTTGAGCGAACACCTGGATGTTCGGGTTCGAGAAGTTCGGCCGAACTTCACGGAAATGTTCGGGATCCGAACCCGAACCGAACTTCGTCCCGAACCCGAACCCCATTGAAGTCAATGGGGACCCGAACTTTTGGGCACTAAAAAGGCTGTAAAACAGCCCAGGAAAGATCTAGAGGGCTGCAAAAGGCAGCAACATGTAGGTAAATCCCCTGCAAACAAATGTGGATAGGGAAATGAATTAAAATAAAAATTAAAAAAATAAAAATGACCCAATATCAATTGGACAGAGGTCCCATAGCAGAGAATCTGGCTTCACGTCAGCAGAGTATCAGTCTCTTCATGCCATAGCAAAGAATCTGGCTTCATGTCAGCACAGAATCAGTCTCTTCATGCCATAGCAGAGAATCTGGCCTTATGTCAGCGCAGAATCTGTCTTCATGTCATAGCAGAGAATCAGGCTTCACGTCACCCGCCACTGGAACAGGCCACTGTCACACATTTAGGCCCCGGCACCCAGACAGAGGAGAGAGGTCCTGTAACAGAGAATCTGGCCTTATGTCAGCACAGAATCTGTCTTCATGTCATAGCAGAGAATCAGGCATCACGTCACCCACCACTGGAACAGGCCACTGTCACACATTTAGGCCCAGGCACCCAGGCAGAGGAAAGAGGTCCCATAACAGAGAATCTGGCCTTATGTCAGCGCAGAATCAGTCTTCATGTCATAGCAGAGAATCAGGCTTCACGTCACCCACCACTGGAACAGGCCACTGTCACACATTTAGGCCCCGGCACCCAGACAGAGGAAAGAGGTCCCATAACAGAGAATCTGGCCTTATGTCAGCGCAGAATCAGTCTTCATGTCATAGCAGAGAATCAGGCTTCACGTCACCCACCACTGGAACAGGCCACTGTCACACATTTAGGCCCCGGCACCCAGACAGAGGAGAGCGGCCCCGTAACAGAGAATCTGGCCTTATGTCAGCGCAGAATCTGTCTTCATGTCATAGCAGAGAATCAGGCTTCACGTCACCCACCACTGGAACAGGCCACTGTCACACATTTAGGCCCCGGCACCCAGACAGAGGAGAGAGGTCCTGTAACAGAGAATCTGGCCTTATGTCAGCGCAGAATCAGTCTTCATGTCATAGCAGAGAATCAGGCTTCACGTCACCCACCACTGGAACAGGCTACTGTCACACATTTAGGCCCCGGTACCCAGACAGAGGAGAGAGGTCCTGTAACAGAGAATCTGGCCTTATGTCAGTGCAGAATCAGTCTTCATGTCATAGCAGAGAATCAGGCTTCACGTCACCCACCACTGGAACAGGCCACTGTCACATATTTAGGCCCAGGCAGAGGAGAGAGGTCGCGTAACAGAGAATCTGGCCTTATGTCAGCACAGAATAAGTCTTTATGTCATAGCAGAGAATCAGGCTTCACGTCACCCACCACTGGAACAGGCCACTGTCACACATTTAGGCCCCGGCACCCAGACAGAGGAGAGGTTCATTCAACTTTGGGTTGCTCCGCAATATAAAGGTAAAATGAAATTAAAAATAGTATTGAATGAGGAAGTGCCCTATATTGTTAAGGGGAGGTAGTTAATATCTAATCTGCACAAGGGATGGACAGGTCCTGTGGGATCCATGCCTGGTTCATTTTTATGAACGTCAGCTTGTCCACATTGGCTGTAGACAGGCGGCTGCGTTTGTCTGTAATGACGCCCCCTGCCGTGCTGAATACACGTTCAGACAAAACGCTGGCCGCCGGGCAGGCCAGCACCTCCAAGGCATAAAAGGCTAGCTCTGGCCACGTGGACAATTTGGAGACCCAGAAGTTGAATGGCGCCGAACCATCAGTCAGTACGTGGAGGGGTGTGCACAGGTACTGTTCCACCATGTTAGTGAAATGTTGCCTCCTGCTAACACGTTCCGTATCAGGTGGTGGTGCACTTAGCTGTGGCGTGTTGACAAAACTTTTCCACATCTCTGCCATGCTAACCCTGCCCTCAGAGGAGCTGGGCGTGACACAGCTGCGTTGGCGACCTCTTGCTCCTCCTCTGCCTTCGCCTTGGGCTTCCACTGGTTCCCCTGTGACATTTGGGAATGCTCTCAGTAGCGCGTTTACCAACGTGCGCTTGTACTCGCCCATCTTCCTATCACGCTCCAGTGTAGGAAGTAAGGTGGGCACATTGTCTTTGTACCGGGGATCCAGCAGGGTGGCAACCCAGTAGTCCGCACACGTTAAAATGTGGGCAACTCTGCTGTCGTTGCGCAGGCACTGCAGCATGTAGTCGCTCATGTGTGCCAGGCTGCCCAGAGGTAAGGACAAGCTGTCCTCTGTGGGAGGCGTATCGTCATCGTCCTGTGTTTCCCCCCAGCCACGCACCAGTGATGGGCCCGAGCTGCTTTGGGTGCCACCCCGCTGTGAACATGCTTCATCCTCATCCTCCTCCACCTCCTCCTCATCCTCGTCCTCCTCGTCCTCCAGTAGTGGGCCCTGTCTGGCCACATTTGTACCTGGCCTCTGGTGTTGCAAAAAACCTCCCTCTGAGTCACTTCGAAGAGACTGGCCTGAAAGTGCTAAAAATGACCCCTCTTCCTCCTCTTCCTCCTGGGCCACCTCCTCTTCCATCATCGCCCTAAGTGTTTTCTCAAGGAGACATAGAAGTGGTATTGTAACGCTGATAACGGCGTCATCGCCACTGGCCATGTTGGTGGAGTACTCAAAACAGCGCAACAGGGCACACAGGTCTCGCATGGAGGCCCAGTCATTGGTGGTGAAGTGTGTCTGATCCACAGTGCGACTGACCCGTGCGTGCTGCAGCTGAAACTCCACTATGGCCTGCTGCTGCTCGCACAGTCTGTCCAGCATATGCAAGGTGGAGTTCCACCTGGTGGGTACGTCGCATATGAGGCGGTGAGCGGGAAGGCCGAAGTTACGCTGTAGCGCAGACAGGCGAGCAGCGGCAGGGTGTGAACGCCGGAAGCGCGAACAGACGGCCCGCACTTTATGCAGCAGCTCTGACATGTCGGGGTAGTTGCGAATGAACTTCTGCACCACCAAATTCAGCACATGCGCCAGGCAAGGGATGTGCGTCAAACCAGCTAGTCCCAGAGCTGCAACGAGATTTCACCCATTATCGCACACCACCAGGCCGGGCTTGAGGCTCACCGGCAGCAACCACTCGTCGGTCTGTTGTTCTATACCCCGCCACAACTCCTGTGCGGTGTGGGGCCTGTCCCCCAAACATATGAGTTTCAGAATGGCCTGCTGACGTTTACCCCGTGCTGTGCTGAAGTTGGTGGTGAAGGTGTGTGGCTGACTGGATGAGCAGGTGGAAGAAGAGGAGGAGGAAGCTAAGTAGGAGGAGGAGGAGACAGGAGGCAAAGAATGTTGCCCTGCGATCCTTGGCGGCGGAAGGACGTGCGCCAAACAGCTCTCCGCCTGGGGCCCAGCCGCCACTACATTTACCCAGTGTGCAGTTAGGGAGATATAGCGTCCCTGGCCGTGCTTACTGGTCCACGTATCTGTGGTTAGGTGGACCTTGCCACAGATGGCGTTGCGCAGTGCACACTTGATTTTATCGGATACTTGGTTGTGCAGGGAAGGCACGGCTCTCTTGGAGAAGTAGTGGCGGCTGGGAACAACATACAGTGGGACAGCAAATGACATGAGCTGTTTGAAGCTGTGTGTGTCCACCAGCCTAAATGACAGCATTTCATAGGCCAGTAGTTTAGAAATGCTGGCATTCAGGGCCAGGGATCGAGGGTGGCTAGGTGGGAATTTACGCTTTCTCTCAAATGTTTGTGAGATGGAGAGCTGAACGCTGCCGTGTGACATGGTTGAGATGCTTGGTGACGCAGGTGGTGGTGTTGGTGGTACATCCCATGTTTGCTGGGCGGCAGGTGCCAACGTTCCTCCAGAGGCAGAGGAAGAGGCCGAGGCGGCGGCAGCAGCAGAAGAGGCCGAGGCGGCAGCAGCAGAAGAGGAAGCAGGGGGAGCCTGAGTGACTTCCTTGTTTTTAAGGTGTTTACTCCACTGCAGTTCATGCTTTGCATGCAGGTGCCTGGTCATGCAGGTTGTGCTAAGGTTCAGAACGTTAATGCCTCGCTTCAGGCTCTGATGGCACAGCGTGCAAACCACTCGGGTCTTGTCGTCAGCACATTGTTTGAAGAAGTGCCATGCCAGGGAACTCCTTGAAGCTGCCTTTGGGGTGCTCAGTCCCAGATGGCGGCGGTCAGTAGCAGGCGGAGTCTCTTGGCGGCGGGTGTTCTGATTTTGCCCACTGCTCCCTCTTTTGCTACGCTGTTGGCTCGGTCTCACCACTGCCTCTTCCTCCGAACTCTGAAAGTCAGTGGCACGACCTTCATTCTATGTGGGGTCTAGGACCTCATCGTCCCCTGCATCATCTTCCACCCAGTCTTGACCCCTGACCTCCTGTTCAGTCTGCACACTGCAGAAAGACGCAGCAGTTGGCACCTGTGTTTCGTCATCATCAGAGACGTGCTGAGGTGGTATTCCCATGTCCTCATCATCAGGAAACATAAGTGGTTGTGCGTTAGTGCATTCTATCTCTTCCACCCCTGGTGAAGGGCTAGGTGGATGCCCTTGGGAAACCTGGCAGCAGAGTCTTCAAACAGCATAAGAGACTGCTGCATAACTTGAGGCTCAGACAGTTTCCCTGATATGCATGGGGGTGATGTGACAGACTGATGGGCTTGGTTTTCATGCGCCATCTGTGCGCTTTCTGCAGAAGACTGGGTGGGAAATAATGTGAACGTGCTGGATGCACTGTCGGCCACCCAATTGACTAATGCCTGTACCTGCTCAGGCCTTACCATCCTTAGAACGGCATTGGGCCCCACCAAATATCCCTGTAAATTCTGGCGGCTACTGGGACCTGAGGTAGTTGGTACACTAGGACGTGTGGCTGTGGCAGAACGGCCACGTCCTCTCCCAGCACCAGAGGGTCCACTAACACCACCACGACCATGTCCACGTCCGCGTCCCTTATTAGATGTTTTCCTCATTGTTCCCGTTCACCACAATTTTGAGAATGGCAAATTTGGGAATAGTTTTTCAACCCAGAACAAAAAGTGTGCTTTTACGGTCACTACAAATAACTTGACCAGCTAAAACAGTACAGATTTGGTTGAATAGAGATGTGAGGCCTGTTTTTTTTGCGCTGTGTGACAGGTATAGGTTTAATCACAGAATCAGACTTCTATCTGCACGCTAGCGTGTGTCTTAGGTTTTTCTGAATGACACTATCAGTACCTTCAATGTAAGATATCCTTTTTGGGATAGATTTCAAGTAGGCCTCAAATACCAGAAACTAGTTATTTTGAGAATGGCAAATTTGGGAATAGTTTTTCAACCCAGAACAAAAAGTGTGCTTTTACGGTCACTACAAATAACTTGACCAGCTAAAACAGTACAGATTTGGTTAAATAGAGATGTGAGGCCTGTTTTTTTTTGCGCTGTGTGACAGGTATAGGTTTAATCACAGAATCAGACTTCTATCTGCACGCTAGCGTGTGTCTTAGGTTTTTCTGAATGACACTATCAGTACCTTCAATGTAAGATATCCTTTTTGGGATAGATTTCAAGTAGGCCTCAAATACCAGAAACTAGTTATTTTGAGAATGGCAAATTTGGGAATAGTTTTTCAATCCAGAAAATAAAAAGTGCTTTTACGGTCACTACAAATAACTTGACCAGCTAAAACAGTACAGATTTGGTTGAATAGAGATGTGAGGCCTGTTTTTTTTTGCGCTGTGTGACAGGTATAGGTTTAATCACAGAATCAGACTTCTATCTGCACGCTAGCGTGTGTCTTAGGTTTTTCTGAATGACACTATCAGCACCTTCAATGTAAGATATCCTTTTTGGGATAGATTTCAAGTAGGCCTCAAATACCAGAAACTAGTTATTTTGAGAATGGCAAATTTGGGAATAGTTTTTCAACCCAGAACAAAAAGTGTGCTTTTACGGTCACTACAAATAACTTGACCAGCTAAAACAGTACAGATTTGGTTGAATAGAAATGTCAGCTCTATTTTTTAGGCGCTGGGTGACAGGCTCAACTTGCCCCTGATGTAGTATATGGCCAAAAAATAACCACACTGTTGATGGTTAAATGCACTTGATGAAAGCTTGACCCTGATGTAGGATATAGCAAAAAATGCACTTGGGTGACACAGGCTCAGCCTGCACCAGATGTAGTATATGGCCAAAAAATAATCAGACTGTTGATGGTTAAATGCACTTCGGTGACACAGGCTCAGCCTGCAGCTGATGTAGGATATAGCACAAAATAACCACACTATTGATGGTTAAATACACTTGGTGATAGCTTGTGCTGGCGCACCACAAGTCACAAAATGGCCGCCGATCACCCTCAGCTTTAATTTGAGGGTATTTACATCCAAATCAGGTAAACGGTGTAGGAATTACAACAGTTTGCATATGTGCCTCCCATTTGTTAAGGAACCAAAAGTAATGGAACAGAATAATAATCATAAATCAAACTTTCATTTTTTAATACTTGGTTGCAAATCCTTTGCAGTCAATTACAGCCTCAAGTCTGGAACGCATAGACATCACCAGACGCTGGGTTTCATCCCTGGTGATGCTCTGCCAGGCCTCTACTGCAACTGTCTTCAGTTCCTTCTTGTTCTTGGGGCATTTTCCCTTCAGTTTTGTCTTCAGCAAGTGAAATGCATGCTCAATCGGATTCAGGTCAGCTGATTGACTTGGCCATTGCATAACATTCCACTTCTTTCCCTTGAAAAACTCTTTGGTTGCTTTTGCAGTATGCTTTGGGTCATTGTCCATCTGCACTGTGAAGTGCCGTCCAATGAGTTCTGAAGCATTTGGCTGAATATGAGCAGATAATATTGCCCGAAACACTTCAGAATTCATCCTGCTGCTTTTGTCAGTAGTCACATCATCAATAAATACAAGAGAACCAGTTCCATTGGCAGCCATACATGCCCACGCCATGACACTACCACCACCATGCTTTACTGATGAGGTTGTATGCTTAGCCATATGTAGAATCTGTGGGCAGAAAGTGAAGCATGGCCAGGGTGCCAATCTTTGCACCATGGCCCTGCATTAACATATGCAGCGTCACCATAAAGTTGCCTGGGAGAACCGTGGCTCTGATGTGAAGGTCCAGCCTGCTGCTGCAGCATCACCCAGTGGCACGCACATGGTTTCAGGCAGTCAAGGCTTCACCACCTCAGCCGAAGGGAGCTGTCTGTCCTTCCCATCATCTGCTGGTTCTGATGCTCCTGCTCCTCCTCCTTCTTTCATCAGCAATCAATCACTGAAGCGATTGCCAAGAGTCAACAGTATGCATGCACTCATCCAACGGCGCAGAAGCTGAATGTGCTCCTGTCCAGGTTGCTGGTGCTGTAATCCCTCCCTTTCCAAGTAGTGGACTCTGCACCTTTCAGAGAACTGATGGCTTGTGCCAAACCGAGGTGGAGAGTTCCAAGCCATCATTTCTTTGCCAATAAGGCAGTACCAGCACTACACACACATGTAGAACAGAAGGTGGGCCAGTCCTTGAGCCTGTCGGTGTCTGCCAAAGTGCACGGCAGCGCCGACATGTGGAGCTATAACTATGGTCAGGGACAATACATGTCCTTTACGGCCCACTGGGTGAATGTGGTTCCTGAACAGCCATAGCAGCAACTTGGCCAGGTGTCACCGCTTCCGCCTCCACGTTGTCGGAGAGGAGTAGCAGGAGCAGCCAGAGGAGCTACAGCGTGATGAGGAAGATGAGGCAGAGGACCCAGACACACCGTGGCAGTATGCAGTGGAGGTGGAGGTAGGAAGTCCCTCCGATGCTCACTTGCTGGAGGTAGGGAGGCCCGATGCATGCTCACTTGCTTGTGTAGTGACAGCCGAATTGTCAACATTTGGCAGACGGATGACTTCTGTCTCTCCAACTTGTTTTACCCTCCAAAATGGGGCCTTTCTTACACCCGCTGAGAGGGAGGCCAAACTGAACTACTATAGAGACATCCTATGTAGTCAGTTTGCAGCTGCCTATCTGCACCATCGTCCATCCTCTCACAGGTCTGACTGTGGCGGCCCTCTGTGCTCACATTCTTCTGCCATGGCTGCTGTGGCAGGGTTAGGGGGTAGGAGCAGTTCCAGCTCCATCAGCAGCAACTTGAGTCTAGAGTCGCTGATGAGTAGCTTTATTCACTAGCCTAGTGAAGAAACTACTTACCAGCAGCAGGTAGACCTGGAGCAGGACCTGGACCATCAGGTGGTGGTATACTTGGACAGTACCCTGCCACCCCACATTGAAGATCCGTTGGACTATGGAGCAGCCAAACTGGATTTGTGGCCGCAACTAGCAGAGTTTGTCCTGGAAAGGCTGTCCTGCCCAGCCAGTAGTGTGACATCAGAGCGGGTGTTTAGTGCAGCGGGGGCCAAAGTTACCCCAAGAAGAACTCGCCTCTCCACCCAAAATGTGGAGAGACTGACCTTTGTCAAGATGAATCAGACGTGGATCAGCAAAGATTTCCACCCACCAATGCCTAATGCATCAGACTAGATCATCCATGGTGTCACACCAACACTTTGACAAAAGAGAGCGGTTTCTTCTGGCTACATGCCTCAGCTACTATTTTGATGCTGCCACCTGCCTGATGCCACACATCTGATGCCAAGTGCTCCTTCTTTCACTCACCATCTTCAGCTGGTACTCATATTGTCACCCACCTCCCACTCTGTCACCGGGTCACTCTGTGGTCCCCGTATGCAGCTGCTGCCACCACACTATGTCACCTTGCCACTCTGTGATCTCCTGATGCTGCTGTCACCTCCACACTATGTCACCTTGCCACTAGTGATGGACGAACATCTGCAGGGACGGCAAGTTCGCGGCGGGTCCCATTCATTTTAATGGCAGGCGAACCTGAAAAAGCTCATATTTGCAGTCAAAAAATTATTACTAGAAGTCCCACAACATGGACAGTGACATACCAGATGTATTATTCGAATTTGCTATCTCCATTCATAATTTTTTTCAATGCGAAATATTGGCAATATAATTTTCGCGTACGTGCATGCGCAAATGCACTATACAGTACCCAAATGCACTATAAAGAAAGTATATTGGTATATAACACCCCACTTCAATCAGTTTTTTTGTGGGACGACTGGTATATCACACCAGTAGAAATTATTTGTTCCAATAACGCTTGTCCCTCTATATACCTGCAGTATCGCAGCAGAACAGCACACAACTGCCGCACAATACAAATGCACTATAATATACTTTCTAACATAGAAAGTAAATTATAACATTGTACAAGGAAGGCAATCCATTAGAATATACATAACGATAAAACGTAACCTTTAATAATTTTACTATGAGGGTCCATTCACACGTCCGTAAGTGTTTTGCGGATCCGCAAAACACAGACATCGGCAATGTGAATTCCGCTATTTGTGGACCGCACATCGCCAGCACTATAATAGAAAATGCCTAATCTTGTCTGCAATTGCGGACAAGAATAGGACATGTTCTATTTTTTTGCGGAAATTGAACCACGGATGCGAAAGTGCGGATTCACAAATGTGGATGTGGATCCACAAATGCGGATGCGGACAGCACATTCCGCCCCCATTGAAAATAAATGGGTCTGCACCGGTTCCGCAAAATTGCTGAACGGATGCGGACCCATTTTGCGGACGTGTGAATGGAAAAGATATCCCTCAAAATGAAAATAAATTTAATTATTAAAGTTAAGCAAAAAGCATAGATGTGGTGTAGGTAATAACAAGTGCTCGGCGGCATTAAGTCAGGTGCTCGGCGGCACCAAATCAGAAACCATATGTCCTACCACAATCCGGGTGATTCCAGTGCACATCCATGAATCCCGGAGGGAAAGCAAAAAACATCTATCCCTGGGCTAGATGATGATGTGGTATTGAAGGACATGGTAATCAAAGAACTGTCCCTGATATTGCCCTACAGAAGGGTGCTATTCTGGCCCTGATAGCCTAACCACAAACCACCCGCCCTGATAAGAGTGACCCCGTCCGGAACCTTACCCTATATAAAAATGGCCCTAGTAAGCCCCTAGCCCCTAGGCCCCTGACTTCCAGGTGATCACTATATAGATCTATGTGTTTTTGACTTATTATAAAAGTATAAGTATATCGCACCCCTCTGTGTATCACACATATCAATATCACACCTATACTAGTCCTTAAAATGACTTTTGTGGCCCTATTAGCTAGGCCCTGATGCTGCCGCCACCTCCACACTGTCATTGTGCCACTCTGTGGCCTCCTGATGTTGCCGCCACCTCCAGACTCTGTCATCCTCATGCTTCTTCCACCTCATCACTATGTCATAGGGCCTCTCTGTGGACTTCTCATGCTGTTCCCACGCTCCCCACTTTATGGCCACTATTTTGCCTTTTGGCCTGGCTGACATCACAATTTATTTGACCCTTCTGATCTGTCAGAAGGAAGGAAAAATTAGACACACAACGGATCCTGTCTGTGTAGCAGCTGTAATGCCTATATGGTCCCATCAGAATTGGCTTGTGATTTGGTAGCTAAAAGCAGGAGTGGGTAAAAAACACAGAAGACATGCAAATATTCCATTCACGTGTCATCTCTGTTTTGGATCCACTCCTGTTTTTTTTTTGCATTAGCAATACTGATCGATTACTGACCAAATGCTGACCGAGTGAAGGCAGATGTTCAACAGACAGGATCTGTTTTTTGGGGGGTTATTGTTCTGAAAGATCAGGAAGGGCAAAATAATTAGTGACGTCAACACAAACTTACTGCTGACACCCTCTCCACTCTGTCGGGGGGGGCTCTACTTGTATAAGCCTTTAATAGAACAGGTTCTGTAGACATCTATATGGAATCAGCTGACAATGGTTTAAAAGGAGTGCGCTTCTTCTTGGCGCTAACATCGACCTATAAGGCTGAGTTCATGCTTGAGTTATTCGGTCAGTTTAGGCCCCGTGACTGCCCAAATAAGTGAACTGTACAGTGATTCTAAGAGCGACGCCTGTCATCTGCATGTCATACTGACTCACAGTATTATTTCACTACCACAGCAGACTCCCTATGCATGTTACTGCAAGCCACAGTGTTCTACACCACTACAAAGGCTCTCTGCAACCAGGAAATAGCCGTTTTTTAACGTGAATAAATTCAGATTGAACCGAATTTCATTTCTAAATAAAATGTGCTCATTTCTAATTGCTACTATTTTGGGCTACATACGACTTTTTGATTGATTGATATTATTTTTTTTGTTTTTCTTTACACCGTTCACTTAGTAGATCATGTATTATTTTTGTAGAGCCAGTTGTTGCGGACGCGGCCATACCAAATATGTCTATTTTTTATTTATCTTTTTTACATTTTACACAATTTTCATAGAGCCAAGTTTTTTTTTTTTTCTGGGTATGGTCTAGTGTTGGGGCTCATTTTTTGCCGGATGAGGTGACGTTTTTATTGCTACCATTTTGGGGACTTTTTTATTGATTAACATTAAGTTTTTTGGGAGGTGAGCTCACAAAAAAATCTGTTTTGGCGCAATGTTTATTATTTTATTTTTTTACGGCATTTACCTAATGAGGTAGATCATATGATAGATCCGGTCGTTGCAGATGTGGTGATACCAAATACCGTATGTCTATTTTTTTTATTTTAACATTTTTTAAATAATGTATTTGGGGGAAATTATTTTTTTGAATGTGAAACTTTTTTTTTTTCTTTTTTTTAAATTTTACACTTTGTATCCCCCATAAGTTATACAAGACCTCTGGGGACATTTAACTTCTTTTTTTTTTTTTAACTATTGATTTCTGCTGCAACTTGGGCTGACATAATAGCCCCAGTTACAGGGGAAATACACCCCCCAGAGAGGCTGTATAGCATAATACAGCACTGTACAGCCTCAGTGCACGGCTGATCGAGGTCTATGGAAGACCTGACAGCTCCTTCACTCACCCGGCCCCGACGATCACATGACCACCAGACCAGGACAGGAAGCGGCATAGCACTTCGTGATCTGTATACACATCGCTCCTTGAGCGCTGTGTATACAGCTATCTAGAAGGCAGGGACACCCAGGAATGGTCCCTGTTTTCTCTCTGGGGTGCCCTGCTTTCAATGACAGTGTCCCCCCCCCCCCCTTGGCAGCTGCACGATTAGCGTGCAGCTGCCATCTCTGATTGGACGTTCCAGAACGTCCATTCAGAGATAAACCGACCGCCAAAGGACGTTTATAGTCAATGGGAAGTCGGGAAGTGGTTAAAATTCTAGCCTCCATATTGATCTGATTACTATGAATAACCCCCCCCACCCCCTCAATTGTTAAGTGGCATTACTGTAGTAAACCAAATATCCCATGATTGTCGTAATGAGAAATCCACTTCAGTTACCCATTTCAGTGAAGATAAATTTCTTCCTATGACCTGCATGCACCCATGTTCTTTTTGAAGTACCATCTGTCTGCACAGACAATGCTTTGGCTATTTCCATCTGGATTTAACTGTTTGCTCATGTCTGCAGCTTATCACAGCTATGGTTTACATTGCCAATGTGGCTGCACAGAACTGTGGGTAGTGAAAGAACCATCTCTACTGTCAAAGAACAGTAAATGGTCTCGCCCTGCGAATTTCACAATTAAGTTACTTTCACACTAGCGTTTTTGGTGGATCTGGCCGGGTTCAGCAAAAACGCTTCCGTCACTGATAATACAACCATCTGCTTCCGTTATGAACGGATCCAGTTGTATTATCTTTAACATTGCCAAGACGGATCCGTCATGAACTCTATTGAAGGTCAATGAAGGACGGATCCGTTTTCTATTGTGGCAGATTGTGGTAGAGAAAACGGATCCGTCCCCATTGACTTGCATTGGTGGTCATGCCGGATCGTTTTGCTCCGCATTCCAGGACGGAAAGCAAACTACAACATGTTGCGGTTTGCTCTCCGGTATGGGAACAAAGTAAAATTACTTAATTGGAAGGTTTATAAGACTTGGTAGAAAACGTCTGCAGGTTTTTGGAGGACCTGACATGATAGGTACACTTTAAAGGAATGTTCACATGATGGATTTTGAAAATCTGCCTACAAAATTCAGTGCAGAATAAGTGTTGTTTGCAGCGGTTTCAGTATTCTGGAGCGTTTTTTTGAATTAACATATTCACTTCTATACAAAACTGCATTTTCAGCTCAAATGCGCAGAAAATGCAGAAAAGAACACAGACACAGAGCAGTTTTTTGTTGCTTCCCATTCATTTCAATAAGATATTTAGCACAAATTCTGCCCCAAGATAGGGCATGTTGCTTCTTTTTTTCCACACTTCTTTTTTCCACTTGTAAAAAAAAAAGTTCTGCTTCCAATTGAGCTGTTTTGAGGAGTTTTTTTTGGAGCTGAAATTGAGGCAGCTTCAAAATCTGTGCCAAAAACTGTGTGAACTGGCCCCAAAGATGTTTTTAACTATGATAGATTCATTGTAAAGAACTGTCAAGTGAAAAATAAACATTGTTTCTTATAATAGAAGGCACGTTTCTTTTCCAGTGACAAGTAACACAACTAATTGGCCGTGCTAGAGAACGCAAGCTGTTTGTCTTTTTTGTCTCAAGATTTTCTAAATAACTCATTGTTAATTCCTGAACTGGATGTTCAATAATAATTGTTCTGTCATCAGTTTCTTGTTAATAATTGACACCGAGAAACATTGCCTTCTGAGCTCAGAAAAAGCAGGAGAGTATCAGCAGTAGCTCAGTCAGTGTCTCTTGTAATAATAAGAAAACATTTTCTAGGTCATTAGTAATCATGAGCCCTACTGAGCCAATTTCCTATGTCTGATATTCATGGTAAAAGTAATGGGTCCAGTCTCTGTGTTTTGAGAACTAGTTGATGGGAAATGAATACATTTCTAATTTTGAGCTTCTCTGGGGTTGAGCTTGAATTTCCTGTGAGGATATTTCAGTAATTTAATTGTGCATAATTATTTAACAACGGCTCATTACACGTCCAATTAGTTTTCTTCTTCTTTTTAATTAAACACATTTAAAACAAGGCCTAAAGTTATCGCACAATTATGAGTCCATCGTTTTGTAAAGTTGGCAGGATGGACATTACATGCACCATTATAAGTTCATTTTAGTACATTTTTGCTGCTATGAACTAGTTGTATTTTTTTTTTTCAGAAATTAAATGGAATTTAAAAAAGAAATTTAATTAGAATTTGACTTATTTATTACTAAATTTAATTTAACTAATTATTACTAAAACATATGCAAAATGGCTCTTCTCCAGAAGGAAGGGAATGGTCTCTGTAGTGCCACCTATAAGTCGCTGCTCTTTAAATCTATTCCTTTATAGAGCCTAAAAACATGACAATCCAATTTTAAATATTTTCCTTTGGAAGCATTGCCCTAAAGTCTCCTTGGATCTCCATGAGAAGAATTAGTACCTTGTTAAATCACAGTCATGAGCAGAGAATGTAAGAGAAGGATGGTATTATAAGGAGACACTAAGCATAAATAATGTAATTCTACCTTCCGCAGCCTTTCAAAAAAAAAACAAAAAAAAAAAACAGCTATTCCTTCCTTGACCACTTCCTTACCATAAGTTGTACCCCATTTCCTGACCAGACACCCTTTCAAGTTATAGCCATGTTCTACCACTCAGCCAAACAACATGTACACTCAGCCATACAGTAAATAATACAGTAGTTTACATTTCCAGGCATAGAAGCAACAAAAATAAAACAGTAAAAAAAAAATCTTTCTATTTTCCAAAAATTCCCAGTTTTAATCAGCTTAGAACAAACTGTAAAAACTGCAGAGACGTAATTAAACTTTCCAAAACTGCTCTGATTTGTGGTAAAAGCATGTTTTTTACCCTCATCAGTGTGGCACCGTGGTTCAATGTTTTACCTTACCCAAAAAAGTACAATATATTATGTGGCGAAACCAACCTCGCCACTGGGTGGTGGAGAAGCCTGGTTGCCAGCCTCTTGCCCCAGGATTATGGGCCCTCTCATCAGCCCATGCTAAACTTAAACCCTATGGCGATTTGACTGTGTTTGTGGCATCTGAGCGCTGTTTGGATATATTGAGCGCTCAGATCCAAGCCATCTGGGGATATGTTAAATGTCTATGTTTACTGTAATGGTTGGGACATTGTATATTTGAGTAGTGATGTCTGTCCTATTGTCTCCATGTGTGTATTGGCGATTTCCCTTTGTCCTGAGAGATAATTGAATTACTCCTCGGTTGTCTCCAGGACAGAAAACATTGTGTATTCTCCTGCCTGTGATAATTACATCAACCCATTGCGTAATGTAATTGTATCACAGGCAGAGGGGAGGATTTTGTGTGGGGGTGTTTTACTGTATTGTACGTGTTTATTGGTTGTTTTTACAAAACCCTGTGGGTGGTACTAGTGTGTAACAGTGTTATATAAGAACAATAAACACACAGCTCTGGCTGACCACTGCTTGACCCTCAACACGGAGCCTCATCTCGTTCTTGGGGGTATTCACTGTATGCTGTTAGAGACTGATTGCTAGGAGTGTAAGCCGCTTGGCTGTGTTTCCTATTCGTCTGCTAGCAGCTATTCGTGAGGTCCCGTCCGGAGTTTGGAGCATTCCCTTGTATGCCGTAACAATTGGTGGCAAGCGGCGGGATCGTTCTCACAGCCCAGAAGGACAGCTACAAAGTAACATCATACCCTGGAATTACAATTTGAGGGCAACGCATGTCCCAGTACAGCGACCCTGACAGCAGCAGGATGGAACCAGCAGTGGCATACGATGAGGAAGACCTGGATAGCCGGGATGCATTAAGGAAAGGCATCTGGTACCAGGCCCTGGATAATGTACAATACCAGCGAGGCGAGAGTCTCCCCAGTGAAGAGCAGCGATTGCAGAAGCAAGTGGCCCTGTGGATGCCCTTCCTGGGAGAGCAGCCCCTGGAGGAATGAGTGAAGGAACTAGAGCACCGGGTATGGCAGGGGCTATGGCTGGAGGATGCCTGCCTACCAGGCGCTCTGGTGGTATATGGCACAGTATATATCCTGGACAGCTGAGCATGACAAGCCAGAGGGAGAGGAGTTTGATGGTCCTGGCTTGTTATGGGAGTCCTTTGCAGAGCCTGACTTCGGGAGCCCTGCACAGTCCAGGCTTCAGGACATTTTCTATGAGAGGGAGGCTAGGCAGGATTGGGATGACCCCCTTGAGGTAGAGAAATACCTGGCTCACCTAGCAACCCTGGAGTGGGAACTGGAGCAGGACTACCGAGATCTCTTCCACTCCATTGGGAAGGCTCAGCAGGACAGCAAGATGACAGACCCGGATCCAGACCCATTCAGCTGGGCAGATATTGTGGAGATTTACTGGGAAGAACCCCAGGTGGCCGGTGGGACTGAGGTCTCTCCACCAGTCCTGCTGGGAATTGGGAGCCCAGTTTCCATTCCCCAGCGGCAGGCTGAGTTACAGGGAGCAGAGACAGTCTGTCCTGTCCCCCAGCGGCAGAGTGTCCTACAGGGAATAGAGAGCCCAGTCTCCTTTCCCCAGCAACAGGACACTGTATTAGGAGTGGAGACAGTCGGTCTCCCTCCCCAGAGGCTGGAAGTACAGTTGCAAGAAAAAGTTTGTGAACCCTTTGGAATGATATGGATTTCTGCACAAATTGGTCATAAAATGTGAGTTGATCTTCATCTAAGTCACAACAATAGATAATCACAGTCTGCTTAAACTAATAACACACAAAGAATTAAATGTTGCCATGTTTTTATTGAACACACTATGTAAACATTCACAGTGCAGGTGGAGAAAGTATGTGAACCCCTAGACTAATGACATCTCCAAGAGCTAATTGGAGTGAGGTGTCAGCCAACTGGAGTCCAATCAATGAGATGAGATTAGAGGTGTTGGTTACAGGTGCCCTGCCCTATAGAAAAAAAAAAAAAACACACCAGTTCTGGGTTTGCTTTTCACAAGAAGCATTGCCTGATGTGAATGATGCCTCGCACAAAAGAGCTCTCAGAAGACCTACGATTATGAATTGTTAACTTGCATAAAGCTGGAAAGGGTTATAAATGTATCTCCAAAAGCCTTGCTGTTCATCAGTCCACGGTAAGACAAATTGTCTATAAATGGAGAAAGTTCAGCACTGCTGCTACTCTCCCTAGGAGTGGCCACCCTGTAAAGATGACTGCAAGAGCACAGCGCAGACTGCTCAATGAGGTGAAGAAGAATCCTAGAGTGTCAGCTAAAGACTTATAAACGTCTCTGGCATATGCTAACATCCCTGTTAGCGAATCTACGATACGTTAAACACTAAACAAGAATGGATTTCATGTGAGGATACCACAGAGGAAGCCACTGCTGTCCCAAAAAAATATTGCTGCACGATTACAGTTTGCACAATAGCACCTGGATGTTCCACAGCAGTACTGGCAAAATATTCTGTGGACAGATGAAATCAAAGTTGAGTTGTTTGGAAGAAACACACAACACTATGTGTGGAGAAAGAGAGGCACAGCACACCAACATCAAAATCTCATCCCAACTGGGAAGTATGGTGGTGGGGGCATCATGGTTTGGGGCTGCTTTGCTGCGTCAGGGCCTGGACGGATTGCTATCATCGAAGGAAAAATGAATTCCCAAGTTTGTCAAGACATTTTGCAGGAGAACTTAAGGCCATCTGTCCACCAGCTGAAGCTCAACAGAAGATGGGTGTTGCAACAGAGGGGAGGATTTTGTGTGGGAGTGTTTTACTGTATTGTACGTGTTTATTGGTTGTTTTTACAAAACCCTGTGGGTGGTACTAGTGTGTAACAATGTTATATAAGAACAATAAACACACAGCTCTGGCTGACCACTGCTTGACCCTCAACACGGAGCCTCGTCTCGTTCTTGGGGGGATTCACTGTATGCTGTTAGAGACTGATTGCTAGGAATGTAAGCCAATTGGGTGTGTTTCCTATTCATCTGCTAGCAGCTATTCGTGAGGTTCCATCCGGAGTTTGGAGCATTCCCTTGTATGCCGTAACATATTACAATATATATCAATATACTGTAGATAGATAAAGGTATTATGATTAGAGATGAGCGAATCGAATCCCACAAAGTGGAATTCGATCTGAATTTCAGGATAAATTAGATTCGCCTAGAAGCTAAATTTCCTCGTGCTTCATGTCAGCGAATCGATTTTTCCTGAAATAGTATAAAAAAATAAAAAATTCAAACATACCGCCTCCATTTGCTTGCGACGGGCCGCCAGCCTCTATCTTGCTTGAAGATCTCGATCGAAATCCCGTTCGACTCGAGATTACATCATCACGCCGGCCGGCGTAATGACGTAATCTCGCGCTGCACGGGATTCCGGACGAGATCTTCAAGTAAGATGGCGGCAGCTGGCTTGTCGAGAGCAAATGGAGGCGGTAAGTTTGATGTAATTGTTTTTTTATTGTTCATTTTACACCGTTTTTAAACTCAGATGCCGCGATCATGTATGAATGCGGCATCTGAGGGGTACAATGACGGGGCGGCGCTATCGCAGCTCCCTGTCATTGCACCCGCTGCTTACAAAAAAATGCGCTTTTTTTTTATTCGGCGAAGCAGACAAATCGAATTTTGAAGAAATTCGCTCATCTCTAATTATGATAATAATACCCTTTATTTATTATAATGCCTAAATAAAATCTGCATGTTGTACAAGGGTAGCTCTGTAGGATGTTTTGAAACATCCTTGCAGAGAATTTTATAGCTTGTGTGCATTCAGCAACGAGTTTATCCTTTCTTACTCTTAAATCCTATATCCCCATACATGTTGGTGTATTGTCAGATCAACTAGCCCAGAATGGCAGGTTTGGCTGACAGTCTAATGTGCATGAAGAACTCCCGACTCTCCTCTGATAGATCAGGGGGGGACTCAGGGAGTGAAAGGTCAGCGAATTGAACCTTTTTCATCCAATCCTTTTGTTCACCTAGGAGATAAAGCACCAAAAATGTCTTGCAGAGACTTTTTCCTCTCTACCTTTTGACAAAACATACATTTTTAATCGAACCGAATGTGAATGTAGATGGGGGAGTCAGGAGGAATTTGGGAGAGAAAGCCACCTGCTGAATGATCATTCAGACTAAAGCTATTTAATGTTTATGACCAGCTTAACTCCTTTGCGACTTCCACCGTATTTGATGAAAGTCGCTTCTTTAATCATGGCACCTACTCGCATGTGTAGTGGGGGCGCCATAGCCACCAGGTTTCTGGTTTTTCAAACACGAGAGACCAACAACACATGTATGCTACCTCCTCTAAGGGCGTTGTCTAAGTGAAACCCTTCACAGTACCCCTTATGGTGGGGCTAGGCTTTCCCAAGAGGAACACCAGGTCGCTACCTCTTGAGGAGGATTGGCACACGAGGGAGCTGGTCCAGGAACACCAGGAGGTACCTGAGCAAGGTACCAGAGGTACAGACGTAGTCAACAGGCCAAGTCATGACCAGGAGCAACAGTGTAGGGCCGAAGGATGAGGCAGAGACGAAGTCAAGCAAGAAATTGGTTAGGGCACATGGCACAGGTACAGGTCAGGCAGTCTGGGTTGGCAACAGGAGAGTCAAGGCAAGCAGGCTGGGATCAAACAGGTAGCGGAGTCCAGGAACACAAGCATGGGTCAGGTACACAGAAACACAAGCAGTGAAATCAGCAACCTTTGCATGACACAAGTACCTTGACACTCAGGCATCTGGGAAGAGGGATGAGCCACTTATATATACATGCAGGAGGGCTAGGATTGGTCAGCGAGGTCACATAATCTAACCCATAAAGCACAAGAAGTGACACGCATCTGCCCTTAAGGAAGTGCTTCATGGAAGAAGCATCAAGCATGCTTTGGCCAGGGCTGAAAGGAAACTGTAGATCTGATCCCAGAACAAACAGTACCTGCAAGCACAGTGCCCAGGACTGCAGCAGGGAATGGGGAAGCATAGGCAGCATATCACCACTGAACGCGGCGCCCAGGGCCACAGCGGTAAGCAGTACCCCCCCTTACTCCCCCTCTTCTTGAGGCCACGGCGAGACAGAAACCTTTTTATTAAGTTCAGAGCATAATTGTTTTCCTCTGGTTCCCAAGACCTCTCCTCAAGACCAAAGCCTTTCCAGTCCACAAGATAGTAGGTCTTCTTACCATGCTTCTTGATGTCCAGGATTTCTTTGACCTTAAATACCTCGTCAGAA
Source organism: Bufo bufo (assembly GCF_905171765.1). Classification (NCBI taxonomy): domain Eukaryota; kingdom Metazoa; phylum Chordata; class Amphibia; order Anura; family Bufonidae; genus Bufo; species Bufo bufo. Next base: position 149,682,856 of record NC_053392.1, on the reverse strand, counting down.
TCTCCAGATACCAGAGTTGGAGTAGAGGGAGCAGTAGAGAGGCGATTAAGAACTACTGGTTTCAGTAAGGACATGTGGAAGGCATTAGGAATCCGCAGAGAGAGAGGCAGACATAACTTATATGTCACTTCGTTGATCCTCCTCAATACTTGAAAGGGTCCAAGGAACCTAGGAGCAAACCTAAAACTGGGAACCCTTAATCGGATATTTTTAGAGGAGAGCCATACCTTATCTCCAGATGAGAACTGAGGCGGTCTTCTTCTTCTCTTGTCTGCATTTGTTTTCATGAAAGTCACTGCTTTGTTGATGCAGTCCTTGGTGTCACGCCAAATCTTCAGAAAATCCCTAAAAGAGGAATCCGCAGCTGGTACCCTAGATGATGTAGGAACAGGGAGAGGAGTACGAGGGTGTTGTGCATAAACAACAAAGAAAGGAGAGGATTCAGTAGACTCACTAGAGTGGTTGTTTTAGGAGAACTCAGCCCAAGGTAGCAATTGTACACAGTTGTCGTGTTGGGCCAAAACAAAATGCTGGAGATAGTTCTCTGATATTTGATTGACTCGCTCTACTTGCCAATTGGTCTGAGGAAGATGACCGGAACAGAAGTCTAGCTCAATTTCAAGCAGCCAGCAAAGAGCTCTCCAGAGCTTAGAGGTAAAATGGACTACGCAATTGGAAACAATATGCCAAGGTAGCGGAATATGTGTTTCACGAACAGTTTAGCAAGTTCAGCAGCCAAAGGCAGTCCAGCCAAAGGAACGAAGTGCGCCTTGGAGAACCGGTCCACAACCACCCAGATAGCTGTACATCTGGCAGAAGAGGGCAGATCGGTAAAAAAGTCCATGGCAATGTGTTGCCATGGGACATCAGGAACAGGAAGACACAACAACAGCCTGGGTGGTTTGGTCCTGGACACTTTATTTTGAGCACAGACGGTGCAGGCAGACACATAATCAAACACATCCTTAGGCAGTGTGGGCCACCAGTAGTGGCGAGACAAAATTTCTAAGGTCTTGCATATCCCTGGGTGACCAGCCAGTTTGGAGTTGTACGTCCAAGCTAGAATATGTTTTCTCTTGGCCTTTGGCGCAAATGTATTCCCAGGAGGGATGTCTTTTACCAGGACAGGAGCCACTGTGATCAAGCGAGCAAGATCTACAATGTACTGGGGCTCCTCCTGCTGGTCGGAGAATTCAAATGACCGAGACAGAGCTTCCGGTTCGATGTTCTTCTTGGCTGGGCGAAAGTGAAGCTCAAAATCAAAACAGGAGAAGAAGAGTGCCCATCTGGCTTGGTGAGGGTTAAGACACTGGGCTGTCTGCAGATATGTAAGGTTCTTGTGGTCGGTGAAGATTATCACTGGATGCTGGGCTCCCTCCAATAGATAACGCAACTCCTCCAAGGCTAGTTTTATGGCCAGAAGCTCTCTATCTCCTATACAGTAATTCCTCTCTGCAGGGGAAAAGAGCTTGGAGAAAAATCCACATGTAAACATCTTGCCCTTGGAACCTTTCTGTAGTAAAACAGCGCTGGCTCCTAAGGAGGAGGCGTCTACTTCTAAAATGAATTGGCAGGAGACATTGGGATGATGCAGAAAAGGTGCAGAAGCAAAGGACCTCTTTAATTGGACGAAAGCAGCTTCAGCCTCAGGAGTTCAGATTCTGGCATTCACCCCTTTCTTAGTAAGAGCGGAGATTGAAGATATAAGAGATGAAAAATTCAGGATGAACTAACGATAGAAATTAGCAAATCCAAGAAAGCACTGTATGGCGCGAAGACCCTGTGGGCCCGGGCCAGTCCATTACTGCATTTAATTTTTCATGATCCATCTGCAACTTAGCATCCAATGGATTTGAAATGAAACGAACAAGATGTGCTTTAACTGCAGACTGTCAGCTTTAATTTGAGGGTATTTACATCCAAATCAGGTGAACGGTGTAGGAATTACAACAGTTTGCATATGTGTCTCCCACTTGTTAAGGAATCAAAAGTAATGGGACAATTGGCTTCTCAGCTGTTCCATGGCCAAGTATGTGTTATTCCCTCATTATCCCAATTACAATGAGCAGATCAAAGGTCCAGATCATTTCAAGTGTGCTATTTGCATTTGGAATCTGTTGCTGTCAACTCTCAAGATGAGATCCAAAGAGCTGTCACTATCAGTGAAGCAAGCCATCATTAGGCTAAAAAAAAAAAAAAAAATCAGAGAGAAAGCAAAAACATTAGGCGTGGCCAAAACAACTGTTTGGAACATTCTTAAAAAGAAGGAAAGGCACTGGTGAGCCCAGCAACACCAAAAGACCCGGAAGACCACGAAAAACAACTGTGGTGGATGACCGAAGAATTCTTTCCCTGGTGAAGAAAACACCCTTCACAACAGTTGGCCAGATCAAGAACACTCTCCAGGAGGTAGGTGTATGTGTGTCAAAGTCAAAAATCAAGAGAAGACTTCGCCAGAGTGAATACAGAGGGTTCACCACAAGATGTAAACCATTGATGAACCTCAAAAACAGGAAGGCCAGATTAGAGTTTGCCAAACGACATCTAAAAAAGCCTTCACAGTTCTGGAACAGCATCCTATGGACAGATGAGACCTAGATCAACTTGTACCAGAGTGATGGGAAGAGAAGAGTATGGAGAAGAAAAGAAACTGCTCATGATCCTAAGCATACCACCTCATCAGTGAAGCATGGTGGTGGTAGTGTCATGGCGTGGGCATGTATGGCTGCCAATGGAACTGGTTCTCTTGTATTTATTGATTATGTGACTGCTGACAAAAGCAGCAGGATGAATTCTGAAGTGTTTCGGGCAATATTATCTGCTCATATTCAGCCAAATGCTTCAGAACTCATTGGACGGCGCTTCACAGTGCAGATGGACAATGACCCAAAGCATACTGCAAAAGCAACCAAAGAGTTTTTTAAGGGAAATAAATGGAATGTTATGCAATGGCCAAGTCAATCAACTGATCTGAATCCGATTGAGCATGCATTTCACTTACTGAAGACAAAACTGAAGGGAAAATGCCCCAAGAACAAGCAGGAACTGAAGACAGTTGTAGTAGGGGCCTGGCAGAGCATTACCAGGGATGAAACCCAGTGTCTGGTGATGTATATGCGTTCCAGACTTCAGGCTGTAATTGACTGCAAAGGATTTGCAACCAAGTATTAAAAAGTGAAAGTTTGATTTATGATTATTATTCTGTCCCATTACTTTTGGTTCCTTAACAAATGGGAGGTACATATGCAAACTGTTGTAATTCCTACACCGTTCACCTGATTTGGATGTAAATGCCCTCAAATTTAAGCTGACAGTCTGCAGTTAAAGCACATCTTGTTCGTTTAATTTCAAATCCATTGTGGTGGTGTATAGAGCCAAAAATGTTAGAATTGTGTCGATGTCCCAATATTTATGGACCTGACTGTATATGCTGTGGGATAAGCTCCACTTTTCCAATTTCCTCGCGCTTCATGGTAACAAATCGCATTTTTCCTAATATGGCGGCTACATGTGTGAGGACTGAGGACATGGGACAAGGAACTCTGGGAAGGCGGGATCACCCAGATTGACATGCCTGCATGCAGCCAATCAGCAGCCAGACAGCCCTGTGATGTCACAGCCCTATAATTACGGCAGCCATCTTAGGCTAGGTCTACACGACGACATTTATTGTCGCGCGACAAATAGGGCGCAACATTTGTCGCGCAACATTTTGTTGCACCAATGTCGCGCGACAATTTTTATAATGGCAGTCTATGGTGTCGCACTGCAACATGCGACATGCTGCGACTGCGACGCAACAGTCGCAGAAAAATCCATCTCGATGGATTTTCTGCGACTGTTGCGTCGCAGTCGCAGCATGTTGCATGTTGCAGTGCGACACCATAGACTGCCATTATAAAAATTGTCGCGTGACATTAGTGCAACAAAATGTTGCGCGACAAATGTCGTCGTGTAGACCTAGCCTTACAGTCAGACCATTTCCAGCATTCAGAGTGCAGGGACAGACGTGTGAAGGCGCTAGGGACAGCAATTGGAAAAACCCGATTGTGGAAAAAAAAAAAAGAAAAAAGGATTTATAAGTGCAGCGAAAGGATAGGGAGGAATCATTTCACAGCATCTTAGTGCAAGGAGAGACGTCAAAAGGCACTAGGGACATTGATAGGAAAGTGATTTTCAAGTGCAGGGAAAGATTATTTAAAGATCCAAATAGCCATTAGACAGCTCTGTCACTCCAGCTATTTGTTATTGTGCTGCAAGTGCTATGTTGAAAAGCCTTTAGTGGCTTATATTTTACTATCTTTAGTATCTTATATCAGTAGTACAAGAAAAATATATACACATTTCAATTCTGCATATAGTGGTTATTTCAGTAAAAAAAGGAATATATCTACGCACTGCACTGTTGCAGTTATTTCTGGTGAAAGCGTATAGAGGAGTATTTCAGTAAAAAAATAAAAAATATATATGCATTGCACTGTTGTCATTATTTCTGTTGAAAGAGTATAGGGGCGTATTTCAGTACTACAAGAAAAATATATACCCACTTCACTCTAAGTTTTTTCTGGTCAAAGCGTATTGTAACCTATTTCAGTCCAACAAGAAAAACACAGTATATTCTCAGTTCACTTCTGCAGTTATTTCTGTTAAAAAGCCTATAGGGGCGTATTACAGTAAAAAAAGAAAAATATATACGTACTGCACTGTTGCAGTTATTTCTGGCGAGAGCATATAGTGGTGTATTCCAGTAAAAAAAGAAAAATATATACGTACTGCACTGTTTCAGTTATTTCTGGTGAAAGCGTATAGTGGTGTATTTCAGTAAAAAAGGAAAATATATACGCACTGCAGTGTTGCAGTTATTTCTGGTGAAAGCGTATAGGGGCGTATTACAGTAAAAAAAGAAAAATATATACGCACTGCACTCTTTAATTTTTTTCTGGTGAAAGTGTATAGTAGCCTTTTTCAGTCCAACAAGAAAAATGTATTCTCAGTTCACTTCTGCAGTTAATTGTGGTGAAAGCGTTTAGTGGCCTATTTCAGTACAAAAAGAAAAATACATTTGTTGCTTTTAGGGTTTTTTAATTTCCGTTTAATTAGTTTAGTTCAGCTACAATTATGGAAGGCAGAGAAGTGCCAGGCCAAGCACAGAGGAGTGGCAGAGGCCTAAATATTTCTGGCGCAAGCAGAGGTCGCAGAAGAGTAAGAGGGTGTGGCATCAGGAGTCGCAGCGAGAGGCCTGAGCTCCTCGGTGTAATCCAGCGGTAGTGTCTTGACCAGCAACCCAGCGGTTCTTGATCGGTTAACTCGGTCATCCACGTCATCTCAAGTGACATCAGACCCCACCCAGCCAACACAATTGTATCAGTAGAACTACAAGTAACAGCACACTGCTAGTCAATTGCACAAAGATATAAGCAAACACTGAATAAAAAATAGCTGCTTGGTGGCCATACTTACTGCAAGGACAGTTAGAAGCTCTTTGCACATATAATTGATCAAAAATATGTCGGGCCCATCTACCAGACGACAAGGTGGCTTCTAATCAGATGGGGCCTACTCTAATATGCCTCTCCTGGGCTTACAGTCTACAATCTGGGCAAAGTAGCACCCAGCTATATCCTACGCATGCCTCTCCCAGGCTGTCGGCCTGCAATATGGGCAAAGTAGAATACAGCTGTACAATCTATCTAATTAAACGCACATGGTAAATGGGCGGTGGTGCACGGTTCAAACTCACCACCAGGGGGCGTTCTCAAATTCCCTTATTATGGAGGTGCTGGTTCGTTTGTTTTTCTTCCCTATTGTCACTGCCACTGCGGGGTGGCGCCCCCTGGTGGTGAGTTTGAACCGTGCACCACCGGTAGATGGGCCCGACATATTTTTGATCAATTATATGCACAAAGAGCTTCTAACTGCCCTTGCAGTAAGTATGGCCACCAAGCAGCTATTTTTTATTCAGTGTTTGCTTATATCTTTGTGCAATTGACTAGCAGTGTGCTGTTACTTGTAGTTCTACTAATCCAATTGTGTTTCAGCCAAGGTAGCGTGCACCTGCGTTCTCAAATTCACTTATTATGGAGGGGCTGTTGTCCTCTCCAGGATTGATCAGTGTAACAGATCTCCTGGCAACCCGACCAGGTACCTCCGTCGATGGATGCTCCTAGCGCTTCCCGAGGACTCCAAGCACTCCACTTGACATCGTAAGCGCTGCAGACCCCACGAACCGCCGAAGCTTGGTTGAGGTCTCACCGTCTCCTACCCACCCTGGACCTATGACAAGGCTCCAGGCTCCAGTGGGTGAACCTCTCCAAAATCCAGAGAGCAGGAACAGCTCTTACAAGAGCTAGGAGTTATAGCCAGGGAGTATACAGCGTATAGCAATCCCCATACACATGAGAGGAGGCTCTATGTTGAATGTAAAACAGGAACTCTTTAATGGGTTATTATTCAGCCTTCCCTGGTGAAGAAAACACCCTTGACACCAGTTGGCCAGATCAAGAACACTCTCCAGTAGGTAGGTGTAGAGAAGACTTCACCAGAGTGAATACAGAGGGTTCACCACAAGATGTAAACCATTGGTGAGCCTCAAAAACAGGAAGGCCAGATTAGAGTTTGCCAAACGACATCTAAAAAAGTCTTCACAGTTCTGGAACAACATTCTATGGACAGATGAGACCAAGATAAACTTGTACCAGAGTGATGGGAAGAGAAGAGTATGGAGAAGGAAAGGAACTGCTCATGATCCTAAGCATACCACCTCATCAGTGAAGCATGGTGGTGGTAGTGTCATGGCGTGGGCATGTATGGCTGCCAATGGAACTGGTTCTCTTGTATTTATTGATGATGTGACTGCTGAAAAAAGCAGCAGGATGAATTCTGAAGTGTTTCGGGCAATATTATCTGCTCATATTCAGCCAAATGCTTCAGAACTCATTGGATGGCGCTTCACAGTGCAGATAGACAATGACCCAAAGCATACTGCAAAAGCAACCAAAGAGTTTTTTAAGGGAAAGAAGTAGAATGTTATGCAATGGCCAAGTCAATCACCTGACCTGAATCCGATTGAGCATGTATTTCACTTGCTGAATACAAAACAGAAAGGAAAATGCCCGAAGAACAAGCAGGAAATGAAGACAGTTGCAATAGACGCCTGCCAGAGCATCACCAGGGATGAAACCCAACGTCTGGTGATGTCTATGCATTCCAGACTTCAGGCTGTAATTGACTGCAAAGGATTTGCAACCAAGTATTAAACAGTGAAAGTTTGATTTATCATTATTATTCTGTCCCATTACTTTTCATCCCTTAACAAGTGGGAGGCACATATGCAAACTGTTTTAATTCCTACACCGTTCACCTGATTTGGATGTAAATGCCCTCAAATTAAAGCTGACAGTCTGCAGTTAAAGCACATCTTGTTCGATTCATTTCAAATCCGTTGTGGTGGTGTATAGAGCCAAAAATGTTAGAATTGTGTTGATGTCCCAATATTTATGGACCTGACTGTATATTATGTGGCGCCAGCACCACCTAGGGGAGAATGGGTGTAATGACATTGCCAGGCTGATAAATTGGAAATACCATACATTGCAAATACAATAAATAAATAGGCAGATGTTTAAAGTGTCCCTTTTACACACATATGTGGGACGCTGCAGTAGCAGTCAGTCAGTGCGGACTGTTGGGGGGAAAATCACCTACTCGGCAGTGTGGCAGTTTTTTATTAAGCTACCAGAGGAGGTTAACGTGGCCACATGTAGAATATGTGGACAGAAGGTGAAGCGTGGCCAGGGTGCCACATATGCAGTGTCGCCATGCAGTGGCCTGGGAGAACTGTGGCTCCGATGTGGTGGTTCAGCCTGCCGCAGCTACCGCTGCATCACCCAGTGGCATGCACCCAGTTTCAGCCAGACAAGGCTCCACCACCTCAGCCGAAGAAAGCTGTCTGTCATTCCCATCTTCTGCTGGTCCAGATGCTCCTTCTCCTACTCCTCATCACTCATTCCATCAGCAATCGATCACCGAAGCAATTGCCAAGAGACACCAGTATGCGTGCACGCATCCAACGGCGCAGAAGCTGAATGTGCTCCTGTCCAAGTTGCTGGTGCTGCAGTCCCTCCCTTTCCAAGTGCTGGACTCTGCACCTTTCAGAAAACTGATGGCTTGTGCCAAGCCGAGGTGGAGAGTCCCAAGCCGTCATTTCTTTGTGAAAAATGCAGTCCCAGCCCTGCACAAATATGTCGAACAGAAGGTGGGCCAGTCCTTCAGCCTGTCGATGTCTGCCAAAGTTCACGGCAGCACCGACATGTGGAGCTGTAACAGTACAGTACAGCCCACTGGGTAAATGTGGTTCCTGCACAGCCACACCAGCAACTTGGCCAGGTGATGCCGCTTCCGCCTCCATGTTGTCACGCCGTTGGTCCTACGACAATGTCCGCCTCTGCCTCCTCATCCTCCACCATGTCCTCAGCCTCCACTGCAGGGACAAGTCACAGTGCCCCTCCAGCATACCACATGTGCAGGACACGGCGGTGCCACGCTGTTCTGCACCTAATTTCCCTGGGCAAATGGAGTGAAGACAGGGGAGGAACTGCTCCGTGTCCTTCGTCAAGAAATCGAATCCTGGCTTTCTCCCCAACAACTGAAAATCGGAACCATGGTGACCGACAATGGGAAGGACATTGTGTCGGCTGCATCAAGGAAAGCTGAGCCATGCGCCCTGCATGGCACATGTGTTCAATCTGGTTGTCAAGCGGTTCCTGAAGTCTTCCACCCATCTGCAAGACATCCTAAAAATGGCCAGGAAACTTTGCTTGCACTTCAGCCACTCGTACACCGCAATGCACACCCTTCTTGAGCTGCAGTGGCAGAACGGCATCCCCCAACATCGGCTGGTATGCAACGTTTCCACCCGTTGGAATTCCACCCTCCATATGTTGGACCGACTATACGAACAGAGAAAGGCCATCAACAATTTCTTGATGATGCAAGCGGATAGGAATACTCCCCTGTGTAACTTCGATGTCGTTTGCTCAGGCCCTTTGAGGACACCACCTTATTTGTCAGTCGCCAGGACTACGGGCTGAATGACGTCATTCCACTGCTTCATGTCCTGGAACAAATGCTGGTAACAATGGCTGGTCAGGGGACTGGAGACGTGGTGCCTAGATCTCAAGGCCGCATGAGCCCTGTGGGGGCTGAACTGGAAGAGGAGGAGGAGGGGGAGGAGGACATTGGAGCACAGGCAATGTGTAGCGAAATGGGTGGCATTTCTACTCAGGTGACAGGAGAGAAGGAGCATGAGCAGCCAGATGAGGTTCACGGTGATGAGGAAGATGAGACAGAGGACCCAGACACACCATGGCAGTATGCAGTAGAGATGGAGACAGGGAGTCCCTCCGAGTCACTTGCGCAAATGACCCGATCCATCCTCACTTGCTTGCGTAGTGACAATCGAATTGTCACTATTTGGCAGAGGGATGACTTCTGGCTCTCCACCTTGTTGGACCCTCGCTACCGGTCCAGAATGGGGGCCTTTTTTACACCCACTGAGAGGGAGGACAAACTGAACTACTACAGAGACATCATATCTAGTCAGATGGCCACTGCCACATAGTGAAGAAACTACTCACCAGCAGCAGCATGTAGACCTGGAGCAAGACCTGAACCAGCAGATGGTGGCATACTTGGACAGCACCCTGCCAACACACATTGAAGATCCGCTGGACTACTGGGCAGCCAAACTGGATTTGTGGCCGCAACTAGCAGAGTTTCCCCTAAAATAGCTGTCCTGCCTGGCCAGTAGTGTGGCTTCAGAGCGGGTGTTTAGTGCAGCGGGGGCCATAGTTACCCCAAGGAGAACTCGCCTGTCCACCCAAAATGTGGAGAGACTGACCTTTGTCAAGATGAATCAGGCGTGGATCAGCCAGGATTTCCAACGATCAATTCCTGATGCATCAGACTTTATCATCCATGGTGCCACACCAACACTTTGATAAAAGAGACCAGTTTTTTCTGACTACCTGCCTCAGCTACTACTCTGATGCTGCCATCCGCCTGATGCCACACATCTGATGCCAAGTGCTCCTTCTTTCAGCCTCCTTCATCAGCGGGTACTGGTATTGGCACCCACCGCCCCACTCTGTCACCGGGTCACTTTGTGGTCTCCTGATGCAGCTGCTGCTATCTCCACACTGAGTCACCTTGGCACTCTGTGGTATCCTCCTGCTGCTGCTGCCTTATCCACACTATGTCACCTTGCCACTCTGTGGTCTCCTGATGCTGCTGCCATTTCCACAATATGTCACCTTCCCACTCTGTGGTATCCTTCTGCTGCTGCTGCCATCTCCACGCTATGTCACCTTTCCACTCTGTGGTATCCTCCCGCTTATGCCAAATTCACACTATGTCACCTTGCCACTCTGTGGTCTCCTGATGCTGCTGCCATATCCACACTATGTGACCTTGCCACTCTGTGGTATCCTCCTGCAGCTGCTGCCATCTCCACACTATGTCACCTTGTTACTCTGTGGTCTTCTGCTGCTGCAGCCATATGCACACTATGTCACCTTGCCACTCTGTGGTATAGTCCTGCTGCTGCCTTATCCACACTATGTCACCTTGCCACTCTGTGGTATCCTCCTGCTGCTGCCTTATTCACACTATGTCACCTTGCCACTCTGTGATATCCTCCTGCTGCTGCTGCCGTCTCCACACTATGTCACCTTGCCACTCTGTGGCTTCCTCCTGCTGCTGCTGCCATATCCACACTATGTCACCTTACCACTCTGTGGTATCCCCTTGTTGCTGCTGCCATCTCCACACCATGTCACCTTGCCACTTTGTGATCTCCTGCTGCTGCTGCCATATCCACACTATGTCACCCTGCCACTCTGTGGTATCCTCCTGCTGCTGTTGCCGTCTCCACACTATGTCACCTTGCCACTTTGTGGTTTCCTTCTGCTGCTGCTGCCATATCCACACTATGTCACCTTGCCACTCTGTGATATCCTCATGCTGCTGCTGCCTTATCAACACTGTCACCTTGCCACTCTGTGGTATCCTCCTGCTGCTGCTGCCTTATCCACACTATTTCACCTTGCCACTCTGAAGTATCCTGCCCCTGCTTCCATATCCACACTATGTCACCTTGCCACTCTGTAGTATCCTCCTGTTGCAGCTGCTACCATCTCCACACTATGTTACCTTACCACTCTGTGATATCCCCTTGTTGCAGCTGCCATCTCCACACTATGTCACCTTAATACTCTCCACACCATGTCACCTTTCCACTTTGTGGTCTCCTGCTGCTGCTGCCATATCCACACTATGTCACCTTTCCACTCTGTGGTATCCTCCTGCTGCCATCTCCACACTATGTCACCTTGCCACTCTGTGGTATCCTCCTGCTGCCACCATATCCACACTATGTCACCTTGCCACTCTGTGGTATCCTCCTGTTGCTGCTGTTGCCATCTCCACACTGTTACCTTGCCACTCTGTGGTCTCCTGATGCTGCTGCCATATCCACACTATGTCACCTTGCCACTCCGTGGTATCCTCCTGCTGGCGCTGCCTTATCCACACTTTGTCACCTTGCCACTCTGTGGTTTCATCCTGCTGCTGCCATATCCATATTATGTCACCTTTCCACTCTGTGGTATCATGCTGTTGCTGCTGCTGCTGCCATCTCCACACTATGTCACCTTGCCACTTTGTGGTCTCCCGATGCTGCTGCCTTATCCACACTATTTCACATTGCCACTATCACGGTCGGCGTGGCTATCACATATGTGACACAGAGGGAGGGAACGAGGAAGGCCCTGCCCAAGTGAGAGGGAAGATGGTGACCCCTGACTCACCTGGCGGCTGGCACCTGGCTGCCCTGACGTCCCTAGACGGGTTCCTCACCCGTACGCCGATCACGTGCCTAAAGCCCTGGCTTTCCCTGAGCTGAGCCCTAGGTAGTAAACAGGGCGATGGGAACACTAGTCCGCACCACTAACTCTAAGGGAAAACACCAAGGGGAGGACAGACAACACAGACTCAACATATATTCCCAGGTGGGAGACAACAGGAGACAACAATAAGCCAAACAGGGATCCGGAGGGTAGCACACAGGAACAACAACCAGGATTAACCACTCCAGTGGGTCAGTATAGATGTCCAGGCAGGAAGCTCTATAACTGGCAACTAGAGAAGTGTGAGGGGAGAATATAAGGAGGTAGGGAGTGGCAGACAAGAAACAGCTGAGGAGGAGAAGCTACGGATCCCTGAGAGAGACAAAAAGGATAGCAAGGCAAACACAGAAAACAACAACTAAGAAACACCGTGATCTTTAGATATAGAGCGCGCAGCCACCCGCTGCGACTTCCTGACCCCGGGTATAACGGAGTCAGACGTGGCTCTTGATACCCTCGTGACAGCCACTCTGTAGTATCCTCCTGCTGCTGCCATATCCACACTATGTCACCTTGCCACTTTGTGGTCTCCTCATGCTGCTTCCACCTCATCAATATGTCATAGGGCCACTCTGTGGACTTCTCATGCTGTTCCCACCCTCCTCACTTTATAACTGGGCCACTATTTTGCCTTTTGGCCTGGCTGACATCATGATTTATTTGACCTTTCTTCTGATTTGTCAGAAGGAAGGAAAAATGAGACTCCCAACGGATCCTGTCTGTGTAGCAGCTGTAAGGCCTGTTTGGCTTATGATTTGGTAGCCAAAAGCAGGAGTGGGTACAAAACACAGAAGACATGCAAATATTCCATTCACGTGTCATCTCTGTTTTACATCCATTCCTGTTTATTTTAGCATTAGCAATACTCACTGTCGGGGGGGGGGGCTCTACTTGTATAAGCATTTAATAGAACAGGTTCTGTAAACATCTATGTGGAATCAGCTAGCGAAGGTTTAAAAGGAGTGCGCTTCTTCTTGACGCTAACATCGACCTTTAAGGCTGAGTTCATACTTGAGTTATTTGATCAGTTTTGGCCCCATGACTTCCCTAATAAGTGAAGTATGTAGTGACTCTAAGAGCGACGCCTGTCATTCAATCTCACAGTATTATTTCACTACCAAAGCAGACTACCTATGCGTGTTACTACAAGGCACAGTGTTCTACACCACTATAAATGTTCTCTGCAGCCAGGAAATAGACGGTTTTTAACATAATTCGCCATGAATAAATTCAGATCGAACTGATTTTTTTCCGAAAAATTCGGCGAACCGGCGAATCGAATTTTTTCAAAATTCACTCATCTCAAGTCGCGACCAGCTAATTCATCCTTAATCCGGTCAGAAAGGCACTCCCAGAACACCGCCAGTTGGGCCTCATTGTTCCATGAAAGTTCGGCAGCCAGGGTACAAAACTGGATGTCGTACTGACCCACAGACAAGGAACCCTGTCAAAGATGAAGCAGAGCTGATGCAGAGAATGATGTGCGGCCGGGCTCTTCACAGACCAGCTGGAAGGTAGCCAGGAAATACTGCAGATTAGTGGTCTCTGGACCTCCATGTTCCCAAATAGGATTTGCCCAAGCAAGGGCCTCATCAGACAACAGGGACACAATGAAGGCAACCTTGGACCGCTCAGTGGACATCTTCTGCCCATGCAACTTAAAGTGGATCAGGCGCTGGTTTAGGAAGCCACGACAGGTTTTTGGATCACCCCCATAGAATGATGGCAGAGGGAATTGCACACCAGCGGCACACAAATCCGTATTCTCCCGTGTGGGTATTGCAGGGGTAGCAATAGATGGAATGGTTTGCGGGTGCCATTGGTTTTTATTTTTTGAGTGATTGTCTTAGGTGGCGGCTCATTATTTGTGGGATGAGGTGACGTTTTCATTGGTACCATTTTAGGGTACATAAGACTTTTTGATCGCTTGGTATTACACGTTTTGTGAGGCAAGGTGAAAAAAATGGCATGTGTTTTTTTTTTTTTTTTTTATAGAATTCACCTGAGAGTGCATATTATGCAATATTTTTATAGAGCAGGTAGTTACAGACGCAGCGATACCCAATGTGTCTATTATTTTATTTTAGTTAAGTTTTACACAGTAAATGCATTCTTGAACGGAATTAAATCTTATTTTTGTGTTACCATTTTCTGAGCCCTATTTTTTTAAATTTTTTGGACGATTGTCCTAGGTAGGGTATCACTTTTTGCAGGACGAGATGACGGTTTGATTGGTACAATTTTGAGGTACATAAGACTTTTTGATCTCTTGGTGTTACACTTTTTGTGAGGCAAGGTGACAAAAAATGGCTATTTTATTTTATTTTTTTGCACAGCATTCACCTACGGGGTTGATCATGTGAAATTTTTATGGAGCCGGTCGATACAGACGCAGCGATACCTAATATGTCTACTTTTCTTTTTTCCTATTTTTAAAAAAAATGTATTACTTAATTATGGGAAAAGAACATTTTTTTTTTTTTACTTGAAACTTTTATTTTTTTTATTATGCAAAACTTTATTTTAACTTAGTTTTTTTACTTTTTTTTCCACAACTTTTGGGGGTCTGATCCCCTCTTCAATGCATTACAATAAATCTATATTGTAATGTATTGGCTGTAAGTGTATTACCAGTGTAATACACTTACAGCCTTCCTGCCTGTGAGATCCAGGGGCTGGATCTTACAGGCTAACAGGGAAGGCAGCTACAATGCCTAAGGAAGGCATCAGGCTGCTGTCCCAGCCATCGGGTCCTCGTCACCGCAGCACGGGGACTAGAGTTGAGCGAACCCAAACTGAAAAGTTTGGGTTCGTACTGAACTTTGCAAGTTCAGGTACCCGAACCCGGACTTTTTCACTGAAGTTCGGGTTCAGATTCAGTGTTCGGGGAATTTTATTATTTTGCGTTATAATATGGTTATAATGGAAAATAATAGCATTCTTAAAACAGAATGCTAAATAAAATGTCTATTGAGGGGTTAAAAATGAAAAAAACCTCAATTCATACACTTGATCGCACAGCCGGTATCTTTTATTCAGGACCTGCAAAAGGACCTGCATAAGGTCCTTCTATCTTCATTCAGCAGGACCCACGTGGTGAGCGCGGTGACGTCACCGCAGGTCCTTTTGCAGGACTGTGTGATCAAGTGGATGAGGTGAGTTTTTTTTTTTTAACCCCTCAATAGACATTTTATTTAGCATTCTATTTTAAGAATGCTATTATTTTCTGTTATAACGAAAAATAATAAAGTGAAGTTTGGGGCCCCATTGACTTAGGCTACTTTCACACTAGCGTTCGGGGCTCCGCTTGTGAGTTCCGTTTCAAGGCTCTCACAAGCGGCCCCGAACGGATCCGTCCAGCCCTAATGCATTCTGAGTGGATGCAAATCCGCTCAGAATGCATCAGTTTGGCACCGTTTGTCCTCCGCTACGCTCAGCAGGCGGACACCTGAACGCAGCTTGCAGCGTTCGGGTGTCCGCCTGGCCGTGCGGAGCCAAACGGATCCGTCCAGACTTACAATGTAAGTCAATGGGGACGGATCCGTTTGAAGATGACACAATATGGCTCAATCTTCAAACGGATCCTTCCCCCATTGACTTTCAATGTAAAGTCTGAACGGATCCGTTTGCATTATCATGATCAAAAAAATATATATATTTTTATTTTTATTTTTTTTGTTCATGGTAATGCAAACGGATCCGTTCTGAACGGATCCAAGCGTTTGCATTATAGGTGCGGATCCGTCCGTGCAGATACCAGACGGATCCGCACCAAACGCAGGTGTGAAAGTAGCCTTAACCCGAACTTTGACCTGAAGTTCGGCCGAACCCAGTGAATCTGAACTTCCATGGGTTCCTGAACCTTAACGGTGTCCCAATGTGGACGGGTGAGGGTTAATGCACTGGCATCGATGTTTTCACCAATGCTGGCGCATACAGCAGGTTCTGGTTAATGGGGACAGCCGGGTCCCTGCAGCTGATCGGGCGGGCGTAGCTCCCTCACCCGCCCGATCAGGGCGCCATACTTCTACGGCACTGGTCGGGAAGTCACTTCCCGCAGCGCCATATAATCTTTAAAGACTATGTACACCTTTGGAGGCAATTTTTGTTTATGGTTGACTTTAAATCATTTTTGGCTAAAAATCATATTTTCAATTGGCCTTTATTAAAAATATTGAGCCGTTCTGACACAAAGGGTTAACTATTTTTCTAGCTGTGTGACTGGTACTTTCAGTTTGTGCTGGTCATCTAACAACCTTTATCTCTAAACTACTAATAGGTCTTAAACAGGTATTTAAGCCACATTCTTATCAGTAAGATAAGGACTGAGCATTAATGAGATTTCAGGGAGCAGAGATAAGAAGTCTGTCTGATCCCCAGATGACGGGAAAGAGAGAAAATCCACAGGCAGATAGTAAAGCATCTCAGTTCTGTACACAAAAAAGGATTCCATATTGTTAATAAAGACCAATTGAAAAAATTATTTTAGCTCAAAATGAGTAAAATGCTATAATAATAAAAAAAAATAATAACCCCCAAAGGTGTACATAGCCTTTAATATATTGGTAGTTTGATTGATACATGATCTGATTGATAGATGTTATAACGCAGGGAGCCTTGGGCTAGTATCACAAATATCAAAAACCGTATCAAAAGTTTATGCCTACAGTCTTTAAGATATCATGTACATGATGGAGCTGTGTGCACGTACGCTGTACAGATAGAGTCTCTACAGCTTGTTTAAGCAAAACCGTACAATCTGCCCTGAAAGAATTGTAATTTCAATTAAACCCTGAAAATTCAGCAAAGGTGAAATTAAATTGAAGGTTCTTGTTTTGTACAACAAATTTTAATAACAATAATATATAGAATGTGGAGGGGCACTCGCTAGATGGGAATATGGTCATAAAACATTTGCATAAAATAATTTATTAATACTCTATATATAGTAGTACATAAATGCTAAAATGACATAAAAACATGCAATATTACAACTTCACTCAAATGCTAAAATAATATAATGTATTGTGGTGTGGTTGTCAGACGGTTGTGTCTCCGGTGAACAGAGCTCTGCGCGTCACCACGTAATGGTAGCGGAAGCTGAGGGAATTTAGGACCCAGGAAACTAAAGACCAACTTCAGGAAGCGGCTGCAGAGTCACGTGGGACGCTACGTTTGACTCAGAAACCACGTGGGACGCTGCGCTGGTTAAGCCAAACCGAGGAGCAACAAACTTCCGCAACAGATAACCGGAGATCTCAGGAGCGGTAATGTACCAATATAGTACTGTATATTAAACACCGTGTACCTAAATAGAAGAGGATTATACCCTCTATCAAATATACCATCACAGATTACGAGCCTGCTGTTGATAACCTGCTTTTATTAATCCGGATTCTGTCTACCATACCACTTTTGGGACATAGTGGGCATGTATACCTAATCACAATAAGTGCAAATATTTACGGTAATTAACATACCGCATTATCCTACCATCAAGCAGCGTTTTTGTGGTGGACTGCGTTTGTGGTGATTGCGGGCCTGTGAGACCTATGGGGGTCTGCAAGATTTTCCATTTAGCCACACCACAATACGTTATATTATTTTAGCATTTGAGTGAAGTTGTAATATTGCATGTTTTTATGTCATTTTAGCATTTATGTACTACTATATATAGAGTATTAATAAATTATTTTATGTAAATGTTTTATGACCATATTCCCATCTAGCGAGTGCCCCTCCACATTCTATACATTATTGCTTTCTTTGGGACGGGCGAGTCCAGTGAGGTGTGCACCCATTTTCATTGCGTCCAGTAGGTGAGCCACCGAAAAAATCTTTTACAAATTTTAATAACAGTGTAAAAGAAAGGTATTTTCAGTATATTGTATGTATGTACTGTTGTTAACTTGCTTTGCAAGAATCAGGAGAAAATTCAATGTGTATATAATTGGTTTCAATGTAGCCCAAACTCCTCCATTTTCTGGGTGCGGTGGTCTGTTTCACCATGATACAGTCAGCTGAGAAGAAATACCCCGCTTGATCTTTCCTATTGACATCAATGGGGAAAACGGTCTACCATGAAAATGCATGAAAAAAAACATAATTGAAACATGAAAAAAATTGCTTCATCACAAATTACTTTGTCATGAAGCGCGGTTTATCATGTGCCAGCCCAGTAGTCCCCCCTTATCATGTGCCAGCCCAGTAGTCCCCCCTTATCATGTGCCAGCCCAGTAGTCCCCCCTTATCATGTGCCAGCCCAGTAGTCCCCCCCTTATCATGTGACAGTATTGTACCTATATATAAAAAAAAAAAAAAAATTATACTTACCTCCAGAGATGCGATGCAGGCCTCTTCCGGCCTGTGTCCCTCGCTATACGGCTCAGGCAGACATCATCGCGCCGCCTGCACCGGCCTCTGATAGGCTGCCAGCACTAGGCCAGCAGCCTATCAGAGGAACAGGAGGGGACACACCTCTCCCTCCCCTGCCGCAGCACAGCCGTCTGTATCGCTGTCCTAAGGACTGCGATACAGATGACTATGGAGATAAGCGCTTCCACAATGGAAGCGCTCATCTCCTGCTGCTGTGCCCCGCCGCCGGCCCTCCCCACTTGTCACCAGGGCCGTGGCCTTGCAGCACTCAGGCCCGCCGGCCTACCAGGAAATTTCCCGGTATCCCGGCAGGCCAGTCCGGCCCTGCTAGCAAGTGGAGGGTGTTTTTGTCATTCATACAGATGGATCCGGAGAATGCTACCGTGGTGATTCAAGCTTGTGTTGTTCTACACAACTTCACCAGGATTCACGAGGCTTCCTCTTCTGTTGACATGGAAGAGTTTAATTTCTTCTGTGCTCGACAATGAGGACCCTTGACGTGGGCTTGCGGGCTGTTTTTTGGACCAAAAACATAATCCAGCTCAATATAAAGAATAAAGATGTTTCTGAAAGTATTGTTTTATAAACATCATTATTCAATTTGCTATATGATTAAAAAAAACTTCTAATACCTCAAGTATAGATTATGAATGTTAACTTTTAGTGAGAAAATAAAGTTTGTTTACTAGATGTATTGTGTGTGTCTATATTATGTTTAAAGTTTGTGAAATGTGATAATAAGGATATCAAGCTATAATATAACACACTCAAAATATCACATTCTACATATAATTCTGTAACATCATATTGTTATTTTTTTAAAAACACTCAATTCCAAGTGGGTGGAGGATAATGTAAATAAATACCCAAGTGGTTGGTTGACCAAACACTTGGGTATTAATATTTAACTCAACCGACTTAGTTTGTTCTTATATTTGTGCCTTTCGTGTGGAGCAATATTATGTTAGATCAGGGATGCTCAACCTGTGGCCCTCGAGCTGTCGTAAAACTACAACTCCCATCATGCTCAGCTGTAAGCTGATAGCTGTAGGCTTTCCGGGCATGCTGGGAGTTGTATTTTTGCAACAGCTGGAGGGCCACAGGTTGAACATCCCTTTGTTAGATTGATCCCGGTACAAACAGATCTTTTGACTGCCCCCTATTCCTTGGACTATATAATCTGGATTCCTTCTTCACCATCAAAAGGTTGAGTTGTGTGTTGAGCCCTGTCCCATAGTTATTATGTTATTATCGAGCCACTATCGTTGAAAGTTAGGAAAAATAAAAGACATATAGCATTTGGTAATGTAAACATTTACTTAAACCCAGGCCCCCCAAATACAAAAATGCACACAATTGTGCCAAATATAAAATTAACATAAATAACCATAAATAAAAACAATTGCAATTTTTTTTTTAAAGATTAAATAATTCCACGCTGAAGGGCCCAGCGGTAAATGATGTTACGGGCCTAACCTGGGCAGGTTGTTGGCCGACAGTTGAATAACTGCCCACATGACTTGAATGGGCAGGGGAATGATTGGGTTCTTGTGCCACTTGATAAGCTGGCACAGGGCAAGGTGGCCCATGGGGTGGTTGTGGCGTGTAGCTGGGGGCATGCTGCGAGGGTGCTGACATTATTTGGCATTGTAAGTTATTAATTTGTGACAGAATGTCTCCCTGGTATGGGGATGCAAACATATCAAACATCATAGCAACTGCTGCTACACATGAACTATGCTTTGCAGTGGTAACACGCCTCAGTAACGGCGCCATCCCCCTCAGCAAAGCTTCCTCTTGTCCCTCACTCCTCCTCTGAGCAAGGAACTCAATGACTCGGGCATAAATCATCTCCCGAGTCTGTTGCCCAGAGGAAGAGTGTGGGACATTCCTGCGACGCGTGGGCTGAGGCTGCTGGGCTCTTTCTGGGCTCCCCTGTGAAATAGTGACGGTTGTTCACACTCCTCAGCCATTATCGGAGCAGAACTACTGGGTGGGGAAAAAACCACAGGAGTGTCACTTCCTTCAACATCCGAATACTCTGGGTCATCCAGACCGTCCACAGTACTGTATATAAAAATGACATGAAAACATATATTACATCATTTGACTACTACATTTCAGAAGTACCCAATGTTTTTTAAATAAAAACAGGTGTGTGTGTGTGTACTGTATGCGGTGAGCGTGCATAGATCACTTAGTGTTTTCTAATGTTGTATTGTCACCTTCAAAGTTAAAATCCACAAAAAATACATTACTGATGTTTATTTTTTGAGACTAACGCAAAATGGGAAAATATTTTTAGAACATTGCTTGGAGTTTGGAGCTGGCCAGCAAAAAAAACAGGTATACACATTCAAGGAGCTAACCAAGTGGCAATATCCTGTCCGTCTGTATCTGAGGAACGCAGTTGGAGCATCAATGCTCTATATAATAGGAGTATGTTATTGGCATTTTATTATAACTTTTTATAATCCATGTTGTGGTTTGTAAGCCAACATTAAAACTATGTAAATGACAACCACAGTACACAAGGGTTACAAACAAAAAACAACATATAAATAAAAACCATTTTAGCATGTTTGTTCTAAAAAATATGAACACAAATAACCATACATGTTCTTTTCACTATTCATTCCTTGTTTTAGTGATCTAATTGTGTCTCCCATTACCTTTGTTGACTTATTCTGAGGCTTTATATCGTGACCCTTTTCCTGATATTCTATATTATGTAATTCATGTCCATATAAATGTCATGTCCTTATAGGTGTAATCTGGGCCACAACAACCATAGCAGACTTCCTCGATAGACTGCGCCAGCCCCCTTATTACTATGTTAATTGTGTCACCTACGTAATGCGATGCTGCCGATCTTATACTTAGAAAGAGGCGTGCACTCAGCGTTTAGTCCCAAAGAGAGGCTTGGAGCGCGGAACAGTGGCTCTGCGCATGCGCGGCGTCCGGAAGACTTCCGGTACGTGCGCATTTGAAGCCAAAATTCTTCCTAGCAGCAGAGAATTTCCTACGCATTACCCGATCACCAGCACCACCCAGATAGTATCAGAAAGCGGCTTTAGGTAAATCCATCAGGGGGGTCTTTTCACAGATACCAACAGTTAAATGTAGAGGTGGATATATCAATTTATACTATATGTGATACTATTGGCCATATTGTCTAGTCGGTTTTTCATTATTCAATGGCTCCAGGATGCTACATGGATATACTCTACCTCATATACATTTAATGGCTCTATGTATATACACTCACCTAAAGAATTATTAGGAACACCATACTAATACGGTGTTGGACCCCCTTTTGCCTTCAGAACTGCCTTAATTCTACGTGGCATTGATTCAACAAGGTGCTGATAGCATTCTTTAGAAATGTTGGCCCATATTGATAGGATAGCATCTTGCAGTTGATGGAGATTTGAGGGATGCACATCCAGGGCACGAAGCTCCCGTTCCACCACATCCCAAAGATGCTCTATTGGGTTGAGATCTGGTGACTGTGGGGGCCATTTTAGTACAGTGAACTCATTGTCATGTTCAAGAAACCAATTTGAAATGATTCGAGCTTTGTGACATGGTGCATTATCCTGCTGGAAGTAGCCATCAGAGGATGGATACATGTGCTCATTCTGTTTACCAGTGGCGTAGCTACAGGGGGGCAAGGGGGGGCAATTGCCCCCCCAGGTCATTCCTTGCCCCCCCTGGTGCCCCCCCTGCTGAATCGCTAACTCTAATATATAATAGTAATAGTCGTTTGCTGCGGCTGCTGCTGTGCCGGCACTACTGACCTCAGTGTCAGTGATTAAAGTTAAAGTGTACAGTGTACACACACCGGCACTGTGGCACAGATACATACAAGTCTGCGTCTACTCGAGTCACAGGGGGGGCGGCGTTCGGACCCAGCGGACTCGCGGACGTGGAGGCAGAGCGTTCAGGGCGGGCGCAGGCTGGCTGAGTGTGGCAGCCGCAGAGACGAGTTGACGACTTGACGTCACAGTCGTCAACAAGTAAAGCTGCGCTGCTGCGTGAACAGACTTTGGAAACTGCTGCGCTGCCCGCGCGAACAGACTTTGGAAACTGCTGCGCTCGCGCCTGTCAACTGTCGAGTCAAGTGCCACCATAGTGTGTGAGTAGTGAGTGATAGATCATAGAATAGAGTCTATTCAATAGACTAAAGTTCTAACTGAGTGCCTGCCTTCAATGTTCTCTCTGCTCCTGGACGGTCTGGACCTGTCCTGCGTGCTGCGTCACTCTGCTAGGCTAGCTAGTGCCCACTAGTGACTTCTTAGACTGTTGTGACTTGAGCCAGCAGCGGCTGTCTGAGCCGCAGGCCCTCAGCCTGGCCCAGTGACCTCACCTGGCTGTCTTCTACAGGTGCCCGGCCCCACTGTCTATTGCTAGATGGTCTAGCCCCAGCTTGGACTGTCAGGAGAGGAGGAGGACAGCAAGACTGGAGACAGAAGTGGACTCGACTGTGGCTGCAACCTCTCAACTCTGCCTGGCCCTATAGAAAAGAAAAAGTAAGAATAAAAACAAAGTTTTAAAAAAAAGTATGTACCCTTACCCCCACTACCTCGACTTATGGCCTGCCCTGAGCCCTCCCTCCTGTTTGGTTTGCGCCCAGCCCCTCCTCAACCTGTCCCTGATACGGTTAGCCCTATAACTTAGGGTATCATGGTACTTTATACAGGGGTAATATAACTAAGGACCCCTGTATAATGTTCCTATTACCGCTGGTAGCACTGTACCCTTGTATAATGTACCCTGATGATACCCCTTAGTTATAATATTACCCATAATGTCCCCTGACTGATACCCCTCAGTTATATAACTGAGGGTAATCGGGGTACATTATACAGGGGGTAATATAACCAAGGGGTGTCAGGGTACATTATACAGGGGTAATATAACTAAGGACCCCTGTATAATGTCCCCACTCCCCCTGATAGCACTGTACCCTTGTATAATGTACCCTGATGATACCCCTTAGTTATAATATTACCCATAATGTCCCCTGACTGATACCCCTCAGTTATATAACTGAGGGTAATCAGGGTACATTATACAGGGGGTAATATAACCAAGGGGTGTCAGGGTACATTATACAGGGGGTAATATAACTTTTATATTACCACAGTTCCACCATATAATGCCTGATAGGCCTCCTGAGTTATATTACCCTTGTATAATTATGTACCCGGATACCCCTTAGTTATATGATCTCGGCGGGGGTCATATAACTAAGGGGTATCACGGGTACATTATTATACATGGGTAATATAACTCAGGAGGCCTATCAGGCATTATACGGTGGTAATATAGCTTACATTACCCCTGTATAATGTCCCATGATAGCCCTCCTCAGTTACATTACCAATACCCTTTTATAATGTACCCTGATACCCCTAAGTTATATTACACCTGTGTAATGTACCCTGATATCCCTTAGTTATATAATATAACTAAGGGGTATCAGGGCGCATTATACAGCGGTAACATAACTGAGGAGTTCTATCCTATCAGGGACGTAATACAGGGGTAATGTAAGCTATATTACCCCTTTATAATGTCTGATAGCCCTCCTCAGTTATATTACACCCAATGTACCCTGATATGCCAGGGGCGTAGCTGCAGGGGAAGTGGCTGCTTTAGTATTTTTCAGTAGTATGATTAGCTGGTGAAAATTATTAGTGCCCCCCCATTTTTGACTGTGTATCTTCTGTGCCCCCCTATATATTGATCCTAGAGTCGCCACTGCTGTTTACACCAAATTCGGAATCTACCATTTGAATGTCTCAACAGAAATCGAGACTCATCAGACCAGGCAACATTTTTCCAGTCTTCAACAGTCCAATTTTGGTGAGCTCGTGCAAATTGTAGCCTCTTTTCCCTATTTGTAGTGGAGATGAGTGGTACCTGGTGGGGTCTTCTGCTGTTGTAGCCCATCCGCCTCAAGGTTGTGCGTGTTGTAGCTTCACAAATGCTTTGCTGCATACCTCGGTTGTAACGAGTGGTTATTTCAGTCAACGTTGCTCTTCTATCAGCTTGAATCAGTCGGCCCATTCTCCTCTGACCTCTAGCATCCACAAGGCATTTTTGCCCACAGGACTGCCGCATACTGGATGTTTTTCCCTTTTCACACCATTCTTTGTAAACCCTATAAATGGTTGTGCGTGAAAATCAAAGTAACTGAGCAGATTGGGAAATACTCAGACCGGCCCGTCTGGCACCAACAACCATGCCACGCTCAAAATTGCTTAAATCACCTTTCTTTCCCATTCTGACATTCAGTTTGGAGTTCAGGAGATTGTCTTGACCAGGACCACAACCCTACATGCATTGAAGCAACTGCCATGTGATTGGTTGACTAGATAATCGCATTAGTGAGAAATAGAACAGGTGTTCCTAATAATTCTTTAGGTAAGTGTATATTCAATGGCTCTAGGAATCTATGTTACATAATGTTACATTATGTAGCGTGGGTTGATGTGGATGTAATTTTGTGTATCATTTTTTGTATACAATCTATTTCTGACAATTTTTTTCTGCTGATGACGTCTTTTATAAAAGTATAGTAATATATATGTCTTGTCATATATATATATATATTTATTTATTTTTTGCCCATTTTTTTGCCCTTTATTCCCCTTTGTGACACCTTAGATACAGATTTAATGTACGTCTGACTTGATTTTGATGTTCATACTATGAGATATGTTGTCTGCCTTAATTTTATTATCGTAGAGATGTTTATATGACTTCAATCACAGAATTCCGGGAGGAAATAATCCGGAAACGATCTTGATCTTATATTTGTTACTATGTACTAAGTTCTACGTGAAACCACTGATCATGTAATCTATTTACTTAGATACAAGTTGTAATCTGCTCTTTGTTTTTTCTGTATATTACAGTCTGATGAAGGTCTATGTTTAAGGCCGAAACGTCACGTGTAAAATTGCCGCACCTTCAATTAAAAAATTATTCTTATTGCATCGCATATTGCTGGAGTTTTCTATAATTTCATACACAAATCACAACACTATTCAGGGCCTAAAAAATGCAAAACGGTTTGTCTTGCCTTTTTATATTTATGACCTATCCACAGGATAGGTACACAAGATTAGTGTTGATCCCGAATATTGGAATTGCAAATTTTTATCTCGAATATATGTACTTCGAAAATTCGCGAATATTTTGAATATAGTGATATATATTCGTAATTTCGAATATTCAAGATTTTTTTATTGCGATCAAAAACATGATTCCTCCCTGCTTCTTGCTTGTGGGCCAATGAGTCATAGCACTATATCGAATATATTAGTTTTTTCAAATATTCGTAATATTCTAAAACAAGAATATATAGCAATACAGCGAATATTGGAAAAAAATAATGTAGAGCAATTTAGCTAATATACCGTATTTTTCGCCCTATAAGACGCACCGACCCATAAGACGCACCTAGGTTTTTGAGGAGGAAAATAAGAAAAAAAATATTTTGAACCAAAAGGTGTGCTTTTGGTGGGTTTTGAACTAATTGTGGTCTGTGGATGGCACTGTTATGGGGGATCTGTGGGTGACGCACTGTTATGGGGGATCTGTGGGTGATGCACTGTTATGGGGGATCTGTGGGTGACACTTATGGGGGATCTGTGGGTGACACTTATGGGGGATCTGTGGGTAGCTCTTATTGGGCTCTCTGGATGGCACTGTTATGGGGATCTGTGTATGACACAGTTATGGGGAGGATCTGTGGATGACACATATATAGCATCTTATGCTATGTGTCATCCACAGATCCCCTCCATAAGTGTCCCTGTAGTGAATGACCCTCAATACACCCAGGCCAGGAGGACGGACGCTGCCAGCGTGAGTCATACGTCATGCGCCCGCGCCGCCTGCTTCATTCATAAAGTGGGCGGCGCAGGCGCATGACGTATGACTCACGCTGCCAGCGTCCGTACTGCCTCCTCCCTCCTCTCTACTACCTACCTAGCGGCGAGTGCTTGTAGTTGTAAGTACCGGTAATACACAGCGCTCTTTATGCGATTACATACAATTACAATTAACTATTAGACATAGGATTATACAGTGAGCGGGGCCCGTGTAGTAGAATACAGTCACTGCACGGGCCCCGCTGTCATTATAAAAGCAGATGCCGGCCCCCAGTCCCGCCTCCCTCACAGCTGATACACCCGCCGCACGGCATCGCGGCGGGTGTATCATTGAAAACTCAGCAAAATCAGCAGCATTCGCCGTATAAGACGCACTGCTATTTCCCCCCCACTTTTGGGGGGGAAAAAGTGCGTCTTATACAGCGAAAAATACGGTAGTGCTATAATCGTTTTTTTTAATAGTTGTAATTTTTTTCCAATCTGAACTTCAGATGAGAAAAAAATTACAACTATTAGACAAAGAAGATTATAGTACTATATTAGCAAAATTCCTCTATATTCGTATTATTTTTTGAATATTCGCTATATTGCTATATATTCTTGTTTTAGAATATTACGAATATTCGAAAAACTAATTTATTCATTTTTTAGAATATTCGTAATATTCTAAAACAAGAATATATAGCAATATAGTGAATATTCATAAAAAACAAATATAGAGCAATTTAGCTAATATAGTGCTATAATCTTTTTTTCCAATAGTTAAATTTTTTTCCAATCTGAACTTCAGATGATCAAAAAATTACAACTATTAGACAAAGAAGATTATAGCACTATATTAGCTAAGTTGCTCTATATTCGTTTTTTTCGAATATTCGCTATATTGCTATATATTCTTGATTTAGAATATTACGAATATTTGAAAAAACTAATATTTTCGATATAGTGCTATGACTCATTGGCCCACAAGCAAGAAGCAGGGAGGAATCATGTTTTTGCTCGGCAATTGAAAAATTTGCGATAAAAATTTGCATTACGAAAATTCACATTATGAAAATTTGCATATTACGCGATCATTACCTTGTCGATTTTTCGAGTAAAAAAATTGTAGAATATAACTAATTTTAGAATTTGGAAATATTCACCGAATATTCTACAAAATATTCGCAAAATATCACGAATTCGAATATGACCCCTGCCGCTCATCACTACACAAGATTAGATTGGCAGTGGACCAATAACCGCCAACCACAACGATCAGCTGTATGAGGAGACAATGCGTGCAGTGCGCACGTGCCATCTCCCTTCTCTATTCCTGCTGTGATTGCAGATATCTATGTTACTTGATCTAGAAAATAGTGCCTCACAGGAAGGAAAAGAGAGACGGGAGGTGGCATGTGCGCTCTGATGTGTCGTCTCATCATACAGCTGATCAGCGGTGGTGTCAGGTGTTATTCCCCCAAAAAAATTATACTGATCACCTACACAGAGGATATGTCATCAACAGTAAAACTCCAAACAACCCCTTTAAGTATTTTCTGCTATTGTTAACCAAGATTATGAACTATTGATACCCTGAAAATAATGTGTTTTTTTTGCCCAAAAATACTTACGGCCTCAAATCCATAACCGGCTTCAAAAACTGCAATTGTGATGTGTATAAGTAGGGCCTTTTCTTCGAGCCGCCTATGGCCTTTTTCATTTAAGTCACGCCTGAATTGATCCCGGCAACTATTTCACCTGGTCTTGGTCTGTTTCACTGTGAAGAAATCAAACATAAAAATGACTTTAAATAGGAAAAACAACTATGAAATAATAACTGGACAAATACCAAAGACAAAATGTGAGCAAAATCAAGTCAAAAACAAATAAAAATGTCAGAATAGGCAAGATTATATAGCACATGGTACAGGTGTGGGGATACTAATGTACAATAAGTTCTGGAAGGGGGAGATAAGTCGTGCAAGCCATTTGTACAATAATACTTTATAATATGGGATGGTGACAACTATAGGATGCTCAATTACAACAGGGACACATGTGTCGCCAAATAAAAAGTGCACATGCAGGATATACATGACTACTGTTTGCTGTACCAAAGGGAGGGACAGCCATTTTAAGTTAAAAAATGATGGGGTATGGTATAAATTGCACGACTCAACAAAAAAACATGTACAGGCCAATACAAAATTAAGCTGGGCCACAAAATATCATGGAATTAATAGCTACATCATTAGTGACAACACAGGGCCAGGACAGTACAACAACATTGCTGGCACTTACCTACAGTCAGGTCCATAAATATTGGGACAGCGACACAATTCTAACATTTTTGGCTCTATACACCACCACAATAGATTTAAAATGAAACGAACAAGATGTGCTTTAACTGCAGACTGTCAGCTTTAATTTGAGAGTATTTACATCCAAATCAGGTGAACAGTTTAGGAATTACAACAGTCTGTATATGTGCCTCCCACTTGTTAAGGAACCAAAAGTAATGGGACAATTAGCTTCTCAGCTGTTCCATGGCCAGGTGTGTGTTATTCCCTCATTATCCCAATTACAATGAGCAGATAAAAGGTCCAGAGTTCATTTCAAGTGTGCTATTTGCATTTGGAATCTGTTGCTGTCAACTCTCAAGATGAGATCCAAAGAGCTGTCACTATCAGTGAAGCAAGCCATCATTAGGCTGAAAAAACAAAACAAACCCATCAGAGAGATAGCAAAAACATTAGGCGTAGCCAAAACAACTGTTTGGAACATTCTTAGAAAGAAGGAACGCCACGGTGAGCTCAGCAACACCAAAAGACCCGGAAGACCACGGAAAACAACTGTGGTGTATGACTGGAGAAGAAAACACCCTTCACCACAACTGTGGTGGATGACCGAAGAATTATTTTCCTGGTGAAGAAAGCACCCTTCACAACAGTTGTCCAGATCAAGAACACTCTCCAGGAGGCAGGTGTATGTGTGTCAAAGTCAACAATCAAGAGAAGACTTCACCAGAGTAAATACAGAGGGTTCACCACAAGATGTAAACCATTGGTGAGCCTCAAAAACAGGAAGGCCAGATTAGAGTTTGCCAAACGACATCTAAAAAAGCCTTCACAGTTCTGGAACAACATCCTATGGACAGATGAGACCAAGATCAACTTGTACCAGAGTGATGGGAAGAGAAGAGTATGGAGAAGGAAAGGAACTGCTCATGATCTTAAGCATACCACCTCATCAGTGAAGCATGGTGGTGGTAGTGTCATGGCGTGGGCAGGTATGGCTGCCAATGGAACTGGTTCTCTTGTATTTATTGATGATATGACTGCTGACAAAAGCAGCAGGATGAATTCTGAAGTTTTTCGGGCAATATTATCTGCTCATATTCAGCCAAATGCTTCAGAACTCATTGGACAGCGCTTCACAGTGCAGATGGACAATGACCCAAAGCATACTGCAAAAGCAACCAAAGAGTTTTTTTAAGGGAAGGAAGTGGAATGTTATGCAATGGCCAAGTCAATCACCTGACCTGAATCCGATTGAGCATGCATTTCACTTGCTGAAGACAAAACTGAAGGGAAAATGCCCCAAGAACAAGCAGGAACTGAAGACAATTGCAGTAGAGGCCTGGCAGAGCATCACCAGGGATGAAACCCAGCGTCTGGTGATGTCTATGCGTTCCAGACTTCAGGCTGTAATTGACTGCAAAGGATTTGCCACCAAGTAGTAAAAAGTGAAAGCTTGATTTATTATTATTATTCTGTCCCATTACTTTTGGTTCCTTAACAAGTGGGAGGCACATATGCAAACTGTTGTAATTCCTACACCGTTCACCTGATTTGAATGTAAATACCCTCAAATTAAAGCTGACGGTATGCAGTTAAAGCACATCTTCATTTCATTTCAAATCCATTGTGGTGGTGTGTAGACCCAAAAATGTTAGAATTGTGTCGATGTCCCAATATTTATGGACCTAACTGTAAATCTGCTTGGCCTCTGCCATCTGCTTTTTCCCATTCGGCCCACCTCATGTGACGGGCAACTTGCTCCCATGCCACCTCCTTCCGAACTCTGTCCTGGTAGGCATTTGTCCGGCTTTCTCATAGTTCAGCCTCTCCTGGACCAATGTAATTAATTTCTCCACATTTAAGCGAGGCATTTTTGCAGGAAAAATAAATCAACTGACTGCCACACCAAACTCCAAACTTTTACCTCAGGTGCCTAACAATCAGCAATCTGCATAACCTGTGACCTTCAACTTCCTGTCATTTTTTTTTTTTTTCATTTTTTTGCCACAAGGTCTGGCAGACAGGTTGTCAGGCAACTGATTCTACAAAAACGGATGCGGATGCGGATGACAGACGGTTGTGCATCCGCATTTTAGGCAGTCCCATTGACTTGAATGGGTCCGCTAACTGTTTTTCGCGGACAAGAATAGGACAGGTAATATTTTTTTGACGGACTGGAACCACGGACGCGGATAACAAACGGTGGACTATCCACATTTTCAACGGCTACATAGAAATAAATGGGTCCGCATCAGATACGCTAAAATCGGCGGAGCGGACGTGGAAACAAATAATGGCCATGTGCATGAGGCCTTACAGATTCCATGCAAAAGTGATGTACAAGCAACGCTGCTGAATCCAGGACACAGAGAATTGTAAAATCTAACATTATTAATCTCAGAACAATGCATTTCATGGCTAGACAAGCCCCTTTGTAAGTATGGACCCAAAACACATTGTTCTGAGATTAATACAGTTAGATTTTACGATCCGTGGTGATCTGGATTGAGCAGCGCCACCTGTACATCATGTTTGCATCAAATCTTTCTGGATACCAGATCCAGTTGTGAACCTGGGTGTCACAAACTCACCTGTTGGCCTCCAGCAGAGCAATCTCCGGCTTCAATTGATAACAGGATGCAATGCTCTGTTTCTCCCCACAGTGTGCCTTTGCTGGAGGAGATTAGCAGTGGGCTGATTGGTTAGCTGTTCTATTCTTATGTGCTAGTGTTTCTGACTAATGGGGAGCTGACGTTTCAAAGAAGAAGACCGGCACTTCGCAGATGTAGATCACAATGTAGATTTATTCCGTCACATATTCAAGTGGCATAGTGACGCGTTTCAGCACAAGTGTGCTTTCATGAGACTGCAATGAAACATCTTACACTCCAGCTATTTATACATAAATGAGACACTAAGGAACTGACATCATCAGAGGAGCTCCGCCTCCCTCATTAAATAAACATTTTGCATATCAAATAATCGCAATGAGAAATTCGCAATGAAAAATTCGCAATAGAAAATTCGCAAAAAAAATTTGCACAAAAATTCGCAAAAAACATATCCACTCTGTACTGGCGAAGATTTTCAGTCAAATAGTCCATTTTGGCAGTGATTAATCACGCTGAAGAAAGAAAGAAATATATTTATCGGATTGCATAAGGCCGAATGCCTTATAGGAAGCAGGACACATTGTACTCACGATTGAGGCCCCTGGGCTCCATTGTCTGAAGACGATGGATCCAGTAAGCCTCTCTTTTCAATAACAATTTATTTCTATCACCCCCTCAACGGGGTAATGATACACCTTCAATGATCTGATACCTCAACTGCGAGATATTATGTTTTTTATCATGAAAATGAAGAAGTATTGGAAGTAATAAATTCTGTTTGCGGATAGTAGATTTGTGTTTACTTAGTCTGTCCTTCATTCTCATCGAGGTTTCCCCCACATATAATAATCCACATGGACATTTAAGAATGTAAACCACAAATCTACTATCACAGGTGAACGTGCCCCTTATTGGAATATTTTCACCTGAATGTAGGTGGGAAAAACATGAACCCTTTATAATGCTGGAACAATTGACACAATTTAAACAAGGAAAAGTGCCCCGTCTAGGTGTAGATAAAAAGCTCTGTCCTCTTTCTATTTTATTACTTCCCACATCTGCCCGGACTATTTTATCCCTAATATTTTCTGCCCGTTTATAGCATATCATGGGTGGCCTCTGGAACTCTCCTATATGTGGATAGGACTTGGATAATATGTGCCAATGTTGATTGACAATAGTCCTCAGGCGCTGGGACCAGGGATGGTATTTAATCACTAAGGGGATCCTTGTTTCTTTCTTAGTTCTATCCGGTGGTGTAGTCTCAGCTTTATTACGCTGTATTTTCAGTAGATCAGGGGGGTAGCCTCGCTCTCTAAATTTATTGGTCATATCGTGTAATCTTGTTTGACACATATCCCTATCACTAACGATCCGTCTAACCCTCTGGTATTGTGAATATAGGATAGATTCCTTGATGGTTGCTGGGTGACTACTTGAAAAGGACAGCAAACTATTCCTATCAGTTGATTTCACAAATAAATCCGTCTGTATCTTACCTTCTTTGTCCCTAGTCACCCAGGTATCCAAAAAGGAAATTTTATCATAACTATGGTGTACAGTGAATTTAAGTTCATCCCAGATGGAATTTAAATACGTGGTAAATTCCATAAGGGATCGGACGTCGCCTCGCCATACGCAAAAAATATCGTCGATGAATCGACGCCAAAATATACAATGTTGATGATATAGAGGGCTAGAGTAAACAAATTGACACTTAAAAGAAGCCATATATGTATTTGCATATGGCGGCGCGACGTTCGATCCCATCGCGGTCCCACGGCACTGCTGGTAAAAAGAATCTTGAAACAAAAAATAATTTTGCTCAAGGACTATTTTTAAAAGTTCCAGAAAAAATTCCTTTTCTGCCTTTTTGTATGTGCTTGTGCCTAAGAGACCCGCGACTGCATTGATTCCTTTTTTATGAATAATAGATGTATGAAGACTGCACACGTCTAAAGTGATGAATATGCAGCCTTCATCCACCTGGAGAGAGCTGATTTCAGATAGAAAGTGGCCAGTGTCTCGGATATACGATGGTGCTAGTTTAGTTAGAGGGGTTAATACCCTCTCCAAAAAAATAGCTGGATTTGAAAGTATGGAGTCGGTGGACGCCACTATCGGGCGACCTGGTGGATTAATTAGTGACTTATGCACTTTTGGTAGAGTATAAAACACCGGGGTAATCGGATGTTGATTTATAAGAAAGTCCCCCAATTTGGCGTCCACCACTCCATTCTCTTTGGCTTTATCTACCACTCGCTGAAAAATTTCTTTGATATGGTAGACTGGATCACTATTTAGTATTTTATAAGTACTACTATCCTGTAATTGTTGTAAAATTTCACTAACGTAATATTCTTTGTCTAAGATAACGATGGCCCCCCCCCCCCCCCCTTATCTGCAGGTTTTATTATTAAGGATTTCTCCTTTAATAAGGAGTCAAGGGCATGTTTCTCCTCCACAGGTAAATTATAATGTACATGTAACTTTCCTTGTTTACATTGCTGCAACAATTTATCCACATCATTTTGCACCAATTTAACAAATGTCTCAACTGGATGATATGTCCTGGGAGGTGTATAATTACTTTTTACTCTCAGATTAAACTGTTTAACAGTTAACATAGTAGTAACAGAGCTATCCTCCACCTGTTCCACATCACCAGTAGTTTCATTACCACCAAATTGAGCTTTTAGACGCAGATTGCGATGTCAGTGTCCAAGGTGAACGTATCAAAGTTCCCGGTCGGACTGAAAGATAAGCCCTTTTTCAATAAGTTCATCTGGGCAGGACTGAGGCTCTTGGATGATAAGTTTAACACTAAGTTCTCTCCCGTACCTGTGACCGCGTTTTCCTCGGTGCGTCTGCCTCGCCGATGATGACGGCCGGCTCGCCGGGTATTAATCTTGGTCTTCTTGTACGGCGTTGGCCTAAAAAAGGCCCCCGAGAGCCACCTGAAGTTTCGCTGCCGGACCCCGATGAAAAAGAACCGGTTTGACGAAATATCGGACGTGACGTTGGAGTTGCAGTGCCGGAAGCGTCCTGCCATCTGTAGACCCGATGGGATGTATAATCCTCTGTATCTCGCAGATATTTCGATCTCTTGGTCTGTTCGATCTTGCTTTTTAACTCGGTACATTGTTTCTCCAAGTTTTCTTGTAAAGTAGTATATTCGTCGGATTTTAGGTTATCTCTCAACTGTTCTTTTATACTCGCAATATTAGCGTTGCATTCAGTAATGGAGATGGATAGATGTTCAAGCGTAAGGACTATAAGGTCCAGCGAACATTTATTAAGAATATTCGCAAAACGGGTACAATAGTTCTTTATCACAGAAAAGAGTTGGTCTTAAATTGACTCGCAGACCCCGTGGTATCTTTTGAGTGCGGTGATATTCAGCCAATGTTGCCACATGTAATTCAAGTGAAACAAGGTGTCTCGCCTCCTTAATCAGGCTCCTGCTCTTTAGCTCAGTAGGAGGGATTTTCAGAAAATCAGAGGGAGCAATAATTTTCGACACAATGTCTCGTGCCTCATCCTCTGTATAAGCAAAGGTACTCATCTGATGTTTGTTGATGCAGGTGTGCTCGTTCCTGAAGGCCGTATAGATTCTAGTAAAAGCAGGGCGGCACTACCTTCTTGAATTCGCGGTGCACGTGTCTGTGGAATGGCGTCCAGACAAACGTTTCAAAGAAGAAGACCGGCACTTCACAGATGTAGATCACAATGTAGATATATTCAGTCACATATTCAAGTGGCATAGTGACGCGTTTCAGCACAAGTGTGCTTTCATCAGACTGCAATGAAACATCTTACACTCCAGCTATTTATACATAAATTAGACACTAAGGAACTGACATCATCAGAGGAGCTCCGCCTCCCTCATTAAATAAACATTTTGCATATCAAATAATCGCAATGAGAAATTCGCAATAAAAAATTCGCAATAGAAAACTCTCAAAAAATAAATTTGCACAAAAATTCGCAAAAAACATATCCACTCTGTACTGGCGAAGATTTTCAGTCAAATAGTTCATTTTGGCAGTGATTAATCACGCTGAAGAAAGAAAGAAATATATTTATCGGATTGCATAAGGCCGAATGCCTTATAGGAAGCAGGACACATTGTACTCACGATTGAGGCCCCTGGGCTCCATTGTCTGAAGACGATGGATCCACTAGTGACGCTGAAACGCGTCACTATGCCACTTGAATATGTGACTGAATAAATCTACATTGTGATCTACATCTGCGAAGTGCCGGTCTTCTTCTTTGAAACGTTTGTCTGGACGCCATTCCACAGACACGTGCACCGCGAATTCAAGAAGGTAGTGCCGCCCTGCTTTTACTAGAATTTATACGGCCTTCAGGAACGAGCACACCTGCATCAACAAACATCAGATGAGTACCTTTGCTTATACAGAGGATGAGGCACGAGACTTTGTGTCGAAAATTATTGCTCCCTCTGATTTTCTGAAAATCCCTCCTACTGAGCTAAAGAGCAGGAGCCTGATTAAGGAGGCGAGACACCTTGTTTCACTTGAATTACATGTGGCAACATTGGCTGAATATCACCGCACTCAAAAGATACCACGGGGTCTGCGAGTCAATTTAAGACCAACTCTTTTCTGTGATAAAGAACTATTGTACCCGTTTTGCGAATATTCTTAATAAATGTTCGCTGGACCTTATAGTCCTTACGCTTG
The DNA here is from genome assembly GCF_905171765.1 of Bufo bufo. Lineage (NCBI taxonomy): Eukaryota > Metazoa > Chordata > Amphibia > Anura > Bufonidae > Bufo > Bufo bufo. The sequence goes on along the minus strand of NC_053392.1, from coordinate 149,647,008 downwards.
AACATCTATCCATCTTCATTACTGAATGCAACGCTAATATTGCGAGTATAAAAGAACAGTTGAGAGATAACCTAAAATCCGACGAATATACTACTTTACAAGAAAACTTGGAGAAACAATGTACTGAGTTAAAAAGCAAGATCGAACAGACCAAGAGATCGAAATATCTGCGAGATACAGAGGATTATACATCCCATCGGGTCTACAGATGGCAGGACGCTTCCGGCACTGCAACTCCAACGTCACGTCCGAGATTTCGTTAAACCGGTTCTTTTTAATCGGGGTCCGGCAGCGATACTTCAGGTGGCTCTCGGGGGCCTTTTTTAGGCCAACGCCGTACAAGAAGACCAAGATTAATACCCGGCGAGCCGGCCGTCATCATCGGCGAGGCAGACGCACCGAGGAAAACGCGGTCACAGGTACGGGAGAAAACTTAGTGTTAAACTTATCATCCAAGAGCCTCAGTCCTGCCCAGATGAACTTATTGAAAAAGGGCTTATCTTTCAGCCCGACCGGGAACTTTGATACGTTCACCTTGGACACTGACATCGCAATCTGCGTCTAAAAGCTCAATTTGGTGGTAATGAAACTACTGGTGATGTGGAACAGGTGGAGGATAGCTCTGTTACTACTATGTTAACTGTTAAACAGTTTAATCTGAGAGTAAAAAGTAATTATACACCTCCCAGGACATATCATCCAGTTGAGACATTTGTTAAATTGGTGCAAAATGATGTGGATAAATTGTTGCAGCAATGTAAACAAGGAAAGTTACATGTACATTATAATTTACCTGTGGAGGAGAAACATGCCCTTGACTCCTTATTAAAGGAGAAATCCTTAATAATAAAACCTGCAGATAAGGGGGGGGGGGGGCCATCGTTATCTTAGACAAAGAATATTACGTTAGTGAAATTTTACAACAATTACAGGATAGTAGTACTTATAAAATACTAAATAGTGATCCAGTCTACCATATCAAAGAAATTTTTCAGCGAGTGGTAGATAAAGCCAAAGAGAATGGAGTGGTGGACGCCAAATTGGGGGGACTTTCTTATAAATCAACATCCGATTACCCCGGTGTTTTATACTCTACCAAAAGTGCATAAGTCACTAATTAATCCACCAGGTCGCCCGATAGTGGCGTCCACCGACTCCATACTTTCAAATCCAGCTATTTTTTTGGAGAGGGTATTAACCCCTCTAACTAAACTAGCACCATCGTATATCCGAGACACTGGCCACTTTCTATCTGAAATCAGCTCTCTCCAGGTGGATGAAGGCTGCATATTCGTCACTTTAGACGTGTGCAGTCTTTATACATCTATTATTCATAAAAAAGGAATCAATGCAGTCGCGGGTCTCTTAGGCACAAGCACATACAAAAAGGCAGAAAAGGAATTTTTTCTGGAACTTTTGAAAATAGTCCTTGAGCAAAATTATTTTTTGTTTCAAGATTCTTTTTACCAGCAGTGCCGTGGGACCGCGATGGGATTGAACGTCGCGCCACCATACGCAAATACATATATGGCTTCTTTTAAGTGTCAATTTGTTTACTCTAGTCCTCTATATCATCAACATTGTATATTTTGGCGTCGATTCATCTACGATATTTTTTGCGTATGGCGAGGCAACGTCCGATCCCTTATGGAATTTACCACGTATTTAAATTCCATCTGGGATGAACTTAAATTCACTGTACACCATAGTTCTGATAAAATTTCCTTTTTGGATACCTGGGTGACTAGGGACAAAGAAGGTAAGATACAGACGGATTTATTTGTGAAATCAACTGATAGGAATAGTTTGCTGTCCTTTTCAAGTAGTCACCCAGCAACCATCAAGGAATCTATCCCAAATTCACAATACCAGAGGGTTAGACGGATCGTTAGTGATAGGGATATGTGTCAAACAAGATTACACGATATGACCAATAAATTTAGAGAGCGAGGCTACCCCCCTGATCTACTGAAAATACAGCGTAATAAAGCTGAGACTACACCACCGGATAGAACTAAGAAAGAAACAAGGATCCCCTTAGTGATTAAATACCATCCCTGGTCCTAGCGCCTGAGGACTATTGTCAATCAACATTGGCACATATTATCCAAGTCCTATCCACAGATAGGAGAGTTCCAGAGGCCACCCATGATATGCTATAAACGGGCAGAAAATATTAGGGATAAAATAGTCCGGGCAGATGTGGGAAGTAATAAAATAGAAAGAGGACAGAGTTTTTTATCTACACCTAGACGGGGCACTTTTCCTTGTTTAAATTGTGTCAATTGTTCCAGTGTTATAAAGGGTTCATGTTTTTCCCACCCACATTCAGGTGAAAATATTCCAATAAGGGGCACGTTCACCTGTGATAGTAGATTTGTGGTTTACATTCTTAAATGTCCATGTGGATTATTATATGTGGGGGAAACCTCGATGAGAATGAAGGACAGACTAAGTAAACACAAATCTACTATCCGCAAACAGAAATTTTTACTTCCAATACCCCTTCATTTTCATGATAAAAAACATAATATCTCGCAGTTGAGGTATCAGATCATTGAAGGTGTATCATTACCCCGTTGAGGGGGTGATAGAAATAAATTGTTATTGAAAAGAGAGGCTTACTGGATCCATCGTC